>NC_052147.1:276522338-276729838 GCF_902713615.1 Scyliorhinus canicula | reverse complement strand
AGTGTGGCATCAAGGAGCCCGAGCTAAACTGAAGTCAATGGAAATAAGGGTGGGGGAAACTCTCCGCTGGTTGGAGTCATACCCGGCACAAAGGAAGATGGTTGTGGTGGTTGGAGGTCAATCATCTCAACTCCAGGACCTCACTGCAGGAGTTCCTCAGGGTCGTGTCCTAGGCCCAACCATCTTCAGCTGCTTTATTAATGACCTTCCTTCCAACATAAGGTCAGAAGTGGGGATGTTCGCTGATGTTTGTATAATGATCAGCACTCCTTAGACACTGATGCAGTCCATGTCCAAATGCAGCAAGACCTAGACAATATCCAGGCTTGGATTGACAAGTGGCAAGTTACATTCATGCCACACAAACGCCAGGCAATGACCATCTCCAATAAGAGAGAATCAAACAATAACCCCTTGACATTCAATGGCATTAACATCGCTGAATCCCCCATAATTAACATCTGGGGGTCTACCATTGACCAGAAACTGAACTAGACTAGCCACATTAATACTGTGACTACAAGAGCCGGTCAGAGGCTCGGAATTTTACATCAAGAACTCACCTCCTTACTCCCCAAGGTCTGTCCACCATCTACAAGGCACAACTCAGGAGTGTGATGGAATACTCCGCACTTGCCCGGATGAGTGCAGCTCCAACAACACTCAAGAAGCTCAACACCATCCAGGACAAAGCAGCCCCGCTTGATTGACACCCCTTCCACAAACATTCAAACCCTCCACTACCGACGAACAGTGGCAGCCGGATGTACCATCTACAAGATGCACTGCAGGAACTCACCAAGGTTCCTTAGACAGCACCTTCCAAACCCATGCCCACTACCATCCAGAAGGACAAGGGCCGAAGATACCTGGAAACCCTACCAGCTGGAGGTTCTCCTCCAAGTCACTCACCACCCTAACTTGGAAAAGGTGATGGAGTTGCATTGCTGGTTAAAGAAGAAATTAACACAATAGTGAGGAAAGATATTGGGTGGGATTCTCCCGTCCCCAGCGGGGTGGGGGTCCTGGAGTGGCGCGAACCACTCCGGCGTCGGGCTGCCCCGAAGGTGCGGAATCCTCCACACCTTCAGGGGCTAGGCCAGCGGCGGAGTGGTTTGCGACCCGCCGGCTGGCATGGAAGACCTTTGACACCGCGCCAGCCAGAACCGAAGGGACTCTGCCGGCCGGCGAGAGTCCGCGCATGCGCGGGAGCGTCAGCGACTGCTGAAGTCATCCCCGCGTGTGAGCAGGGGGGGGGGTCACCTACACGTCGGCCATCACGGAGGCCAACACGGCCGGCGGGTAGGAAAAGAGTGCCCCCACGGCACAGGCTCGCCCGCGGATCGGTGGGCCCCGATCGCAGGCCAGGCCACCGTGGGGGCACCCCCCGGGGCCAGATCGCCCCGCGCCCCCCCAGGGAATTAGAGGCACATGCAATAAAGGAACATCTGTAATTATGGGTGACCTTAATCTGCATATAGATTGGGCAAATCAAATTAGTAACAATGCCAGAGAGGAAGAATTCCTGGAATGTACACGGGGTGGTTTTCTGGACCAACAGGTTGAGGAACCATCGAGAGAACAGGCCATCCTGCACTGGGTATTGAGCAATGAGAAAGGGATAATTGGCAATCATAGAATCATAGACTGTACAGTGCAGAAGGAGGCCATTCGGCCCATCAAGTCTGCACCGGCTCTTGGAAAGAGCACCCTACACAAGCCCGCACCTCCACCCTATCCCCACAACCCAGCAACCCCACCCAACACGAAGGGAAATTTTGGACATTAAGGGCAATTTAACACGGCCAATCCACCTAACCTGCATACCTTTGGACTGTGGGAGGAAACCGGAGCACCCGGAGGGAACCCACGCACACACGGGGAGGACGTGCAGACTCTGCACAGACAGTGACCCAGCCAGGAATCGAACTTGGGACCCTGGAGCTGTGAAGCAATTGTGCTAACCACTATGCTACCCTGCTCGTAGCACACTAATATCTCGTTGTGCGAGGTCCCTTGAGGATGAATGACCACAATATGATAGTGTTCTTCATCAAGATGGAGAGTGACATAGTTGATTCTGAGATTAGGTTCCTGAATCTGAATAAAGGAAACTATGGTGGTATAAAGCGTGGGTTGACTATGATAGATTGGGAAAAGTCCAAAGATGTGCAGGTTGGGTGGATTGGCCATGATAAATTGCCCTTAGTGACCAAAAAGGTTAGGAGGGGTTATTGGGTTACGGGGATAGGGTGGAAGTGAGGGCTTAAGTGGGTCGGTGCAGACTTGATGGGCCAAATGGCCTCCTTCTGCACTGTATGTTCCATGTTACTTAAAGGGCTGACGATGGATAGCCAATGGCAAATATTCAAAGAGTGAACTGCAATAATTATTAATTCCTGTCTGGCACAAAAATAGAGTAGAAAGGTGGCCAAACCTTGGCTTGCAAAGGGTATTAGAGACAGTATTAGGTCCAAGGAAGAGGCAAACAAATTTGTCAGAAAAAACAGCAGGCCGGAGGATTGGGAGCAGTTTAAAATTCAACAAAGGAGGACAAGGGGATTGATTAAAGACCAAGGGGAAAATAATAATAACCTTTTGTTGTCACAAGTATGAAGTTACTGTGAAAAGCCACTATTCATCACATTCCGGCGCCTGTTCGGATAAGCTGGTACGGGAATTGAACCCGCGCTGCTAGCCTTGCTCTGCATCACAAACCTGCTGTCTGGCCCACTGAGCTAAACCAGCCCTTATAAATAGAGTGCAAGAGTAAGCTTGCAGAGAACATAAAAACCGATTTTCTATATGTATGTGAAGAGAAAAAGATTGGGGAAGACAAATGTAGGTCCCTTACAGTCAAAAACAGGGGAATTTATAATGGGGAACAAAGAAATGGCTGACCAATTAAATACATACTTTGGTTCTGTCTTCACAAAAGAGGATATAAATAACATACCAGAAAGGGTTTAGTGAGAGGGAATAAGTGCAAGAAATCAGTATTAGCAGGAAAATGGTTTTGGGGAGATTGATGGGATTGAAGGTTGATAAACACCTAGGGCCTGATAATCTACATGCCAGTTTACTTGAGGAAGGGGCCCCAGAAATAATGGATGGATTGCTGATCATCTTCCAAGATTCTACAGAAACTGGGGCAGTTCTTACATATTGGAGGGTAGCTAATGTATAAAATATTTATTCACGGAGCACTTGGAAAATAGTGGCAGAATGGGAGAGAGCCAACATGGATTTGCGAAAGGGAAATCATACTTGACAAATCTACTGGAATTCTTTGAGGACATAACTAGGGGGGTTAATGAGGGGGAGACAGTGGATGTGGTTTATCTGGACATTCAGAAAGCTTTCAGAAGGATGAGCATGCAAAATTAAAACATGGGGTAGTAGATTGAGATGGATAGAAAACAAAGAGGAGAGATACATACGTATTTTTCCAAGTGGCAGGTTGTGATTAGTGGGTTACTTCTGGGATCAGTGCTAGGACTCCAGCTATTCAGAATGTATATCAATGATTTAGATGAGGGAACCAAATGTAATATCTCCAAATTTTCAGATGACACAAAGCTGGGTGGGAGGGTGAGCTGTGAGGAGGATGCAGAGATCCTTCAGTGAGATTTGGACAGGCTGAGTGAGTGGACAAATGCATGGCAGATGCCGTATAATGTGGATAAATGTGATGTTATCTACTTTGGTAACAAAAGCAAGAAGGCAGATTATTATCTGAATGGCTATAAAGTAAGAGAGGGGATTGTGCAATAAGACCTGGGTGTCCTCGCACACCAGTCGCTGAAGTTAAGCATACATGTGCGGCAGGCAGTGGTTAGCACTGTTGCTTCACAGCGCCAGGGTCCCGGGTTTGATTCCTACTTGGGTCACTGTCTGTGCGGAGTATGCACGTTCTCCCCGTGTCTGCGTGGGTTTCCTCTGGGTGCACCAGTTTCCTCCCACAAGTCCTGAAAGATGTGCTGTTAGGTGAATTGGGCATTCTGAATTCTCCCTCTGTGTACCCGAACAGGCGCCGGAATGTGGCGACTAGGGGCTTTTCACAGTAACTTCATTGCAGTGTTAATGTAAGCCGACTTGTGACAATGATAAAGATTATTATTATTAAATAAGGCAAATGGTATGTTGGCCTTCATTGTGAGAGGATTTGAGTACAGGAGCAGGGATGTGTTGCTGTGATTATACAGGGCCTTGGTGAGGCCACGCCTGAAGTACTGTGTGCAGTTTTGGTCTCCTTATTTGAGGAAGGATGTTCTTGCTCTAGAGGGAGTGCAGCGAAGGTTTACCAGACTGATTCCTGGATAGTGGGAGTGACGTATGAGGTGAGATTGAATCTGTAAGGATTGTATTCACTGGAGTTCAGAAGAATGAGGGGGGATCTCATAGAAACCTATAAAATTCTAACAGGACTGGTCAGGGTAAGATGCAGGAACGATGTTCCCGATGGTGGTGTGTCCAGAACCAGGGGTCACAGTCTGAGCATACGGGGTAGACCATTTAGGACAGAGATGAGGAGAGTGGTAGCCTGTGGAATTCACTACCACAGAAAGCAGTAGAGGCCAAAACATTGTTTTCAAGAAGGACTTAGATATAGTTCTCAAGGCTAAAGGGAACAAAGGATAGGGGGGGGGGGAGCGAGAACAGGCTATTAAGATGGATGATCAGCCATGATCATAATGAACGGTGGAGCAGGCTCGAAGGGCCGAATAGCCTCCTCCTGCCCCTATTTTCTATGTTTGTATGAAATCGGGAAATGAAGTCTCGCTGACGAGAATCGCGTTTCCCAGATTGTGTGTCCATGTCGCCATTCTCTCTGATGGTGGACGCGGGCCAAAATAGCCCCGCCCACCCCAATGCTACAAACATACCAATTAGGAGCAGGAGTAGGCCACTCGGCCCCTCGGGCCTGTTCCAACATTTGATAAGATCGTGGCTGATCTGATTGTAACCTGAGCAGACTGATTCCTGGGATAGCGGGACTGAAGTATGAGGAGAGATTGAGTCGATTAGGATTATATTCGCTTGAGCTCAAAAGAATGAGGGGGGATTTCATTGAAAGCTTTAAAATTCTAACAGGATTAGACAAGGTAGATGCAGGAAGGATGATGGGGGTGTCCAGAACTAGGGCCGGGATTCTCCCCTACCAGGCGGGGTGGGGGGGGTCCCGGCGTAGCGGAGTGGCGCCAACCACTCCGGCGTCGGGCCTCCTCAAAGGGGGAGGCACCTTTGGGGGCCAGGCCCATGCCGGAGTGGTTGGCGCCACGCCGACTGGTGCCAAAACTGGCGGCAGCGGCCTTTGACGCCGGCCGGCATCGGGATGGCCGAAAGGCCTTCGCCAGTTCGCGCATGCGCCAGTGCGTCAGCTGCCGCTGACGTCACCACCGGCGCATGCGCACTACGGGATTCTCTTGCCTCTGCCATGGTAGAGGCCGTGTCGCTGGCGGAAGAAAAAGAGTGCCCCCACGGCACTGGCCCGCCCGCCGATCGGTGTGCCCCGATCGCGGGCCTGGCCACCGTGGGGGCACCCCCCGGGGTCCGATCACCCAGCGCCCCTCCCAGGACCCCGGGGGCCCTCTCGCGCCGCCAATCCCGACACCACCAGAGGTGGTTGAAACCACGGCGGCGGGAGAGGCCTCCCAGCGGCGGGACTTCGGCCCATTGTGGGCCGGAGAATCGCCGCAGGGGGCTCACCGATCGGCACAGAGGGCACACCAATCGGCGGGGTGTGATTCCCGCCCCCGCCCATTCCCGGGTGGCGGAGAATTTCTGCCACGGCGGGGGCGGGATTTTCGCCGGCCCCGGGCGATTCTCTGACCCTGCGGGGGGTCGAAGAATTTTGCCCTAGGTGTCAAAATTTGAGAATACGGGGTAGACCATTTAGCACAGAGATGAGGTGAAATTCCTTCACCCAGAGAGTGGTGGCCTGTAGGAATTCACTACCACAGAATTCCACATTCCCACGTTCCCCTGATAACCTTTCGTTCACTGACAGACGTGGGCAGCACGGGAACATAGTGGTCAGCACAGTTGCTTCACAGCTCCAGGGTCCCAGGTTCGATTCCCGGCTTGGGTCACTGTGCGGAGTCTGCATGCTCTCCCTGTGTGTGCGTGGGTTTCCTCCGGGTGCTCCGGATTCCTCCCACACTCCAAAGATGTGCGAGTTAGGTAGATTGGCCGTGCTAAATTGCCCTTAGTGTCCAAAAAGGTTAAGTGGGGGTTCCGGGGATAGGGTAGGTATGTGGGCTTGAGTAGGGTGCTCTTTGGAAGGGCCAGTGCAGACCCGATGGGCCAAATGGTCTCCTTCTGCACTGTAAATTCTATGAAAATACTTGTCAAGAATCTATCCAGCTCTCCCTTAAAGATATTTAAAGAAAGTGGGCGGATTGTCCCTGCCTGATCCCTCAGGATCTTAAAGGTTTCAATCTAGTCGCCTCTTATTCTTCGAAACTCCAGTAGATAAAACCTTAACTTCTCCAACCTTTCCCCATTTCTGGTGATGGTCTGGTAAACCTTCTCTGAACAGCTTCTAATGCATTTACATCCTTCCTTAAGTATAAAATCCTTCCTTAAATAATGTTTTCCCTCATATCGCTTCTCCTTTTGTCCCTTATTTTGAATCTGTGCCCTCTAGTTCCTGACGTTCTCTTGAGAGGGAAGAGTTTCTGCCTATTTACCCTGTCCATACCCCTCAGGATCCTGAATACGCCGATCAAGTCTCTTAGCCTTCTTTCCTCCAAGGAAAACAGACCCAACCTCTCCAGTCTATCCAAAGAGCTCGCGTTGTTCATAATTCTTGTGAATTTCCGCTGTACTCTTTCCAATACCTTCACATCCTTCCTCAAGTAATAATAATCTTTTTTGTCACAAGTAGACTTACATTAACACCGCAATGAAGTTACTGTGAAAAGCCCCTAGTCGCCACATTCCGGTACACCGAGGGAGAATTCAGAATGTCCAAATAATGGGCGCAATTCTCCGCACTCACGACGGTGCGGAGAATAGCGGGGGTCGTAAATTTTTACGGCCACGCTAGTCTGACGCCCTCCCGCTATTCTCCCCCCCCCCCACGCCCGACTCCCGACACGAATCGCTGCCGCCGTTTTTTTACGGCGAGCAGCGATTCTCAGCTGGCCGATGGGCCGAAGTCCAAGCCCTTTACGGCCGTTTTTACGAACGGCAAACACACCTGGTCTGGCCGTTCGTAAAAACGGCCGTAAAGTCCCGATCTTGGCAACCATGGCACCGATTGGCACGGCAGTACCACGGCCGTGCCAAGGGTGCCATGGGCCCGTGATCGGTGGGCACCAATCGCGGGCAGCGGGTCCGATTCCCGCGCACTCTTTGTCCTTCTGCCGCCCCGCTGTATCAATTCGCGGGGCGGCTGAGGGGCATCCCGGTCCGCGCATGCGCGGGTTTCGTGCAAATGCGCGATGACGTCATCCGCTCATGCGCGGGTTGGAGTCTTCCAATCCGCGCATGCGCAGCTGACGTCATGCGACGCGTCAGCCATCGCAAACTCTGGCAAGCGGGCTTAACGAAATTCGTTAAGCCCGCGATGCCGGAGTTCACGGCCGCGGAATGCTAGCCCCGACCGGGGACCAGAATCGGTTCCCGGTCGGGGGGGGGGAGGCTGGCGTCAAACCCGCCCGTTTTTGACGCCAGCCTTACGATTTCTCCCTGTTTGGGAGAATCGCGCCCAATGTCTTTCTCTTTCTTCCAACTTTTTGCTCCCTGTCTAACAAGATTTCTATCCATCTCAAGGCACTACCCGCAATCCCATGCGCTTTAACTTTACATAGTCCACTTCGCTGCATTGACCTTCATCTGCCACTTGTCTGCCCAATCCACCAGGATGTCTGTCCTTTTGAAATTCAAGACTATCTCATCACAGTTAACAGCACTTCCAATCTTCCTATCAACCTCAAATTTTGAAATCATGCCCTGCATTTAGAGAATGGGCGGGATTCTCTGACCCCGCGCTGGGTCGGAGAATCGCCGGCGGGCCACGCCACGAATCGGTCTATGCCGCCCTGACGCTGGTACGTGATTCAACGCCATTGGCACCGGCGTGGTTGGCGCGGCGTCGGTCGCGGGCCGCTCTACGCAGCCGGCCCACTGATTCTCCGGCTCGGATGGGCCGGGTGGCTGTAAGAAAAGAGCTGAGTCCCGCCGACGCCGTTCTAACCTGCTCTAGGCCGGTGGGACTTCGGCGTGTAAGGGTCGGGTGGCGGCCTTTGGGGGGGGAAGGGAGGGTCCGACCCTGGGGGCAGCTCCAATGTGGCCTGGCCCACGATCGGGGCCTACCGATCGGCGGGCTGGCCTCTCTGGCTGGGGGCCTCCTTTCCTACGCGCCGGCCCCTGTATCCCTGCGCCATGTTGCATCGGGGCCGGCGCGTTGAAGGAGGCCACTGCGCATACGCACGTTGGCACCGGTGCCACTGCAAATGTCCTCGTTGGCGCCGGCGCAACTACGCATGCACGGATTCCGTGGCGCACAGTTTGTGCTGGGATCTGCAGCTGGAGCGGCGCGAACCACTCCAGCACCGTGGAGGGGCCAGAATTAAACGTGGGAGCGGCCTGTTCATGCCGTCGTTAAACACAACGGCGTTTACGAAGGCGTTTACGACGGCGTGGACACTCTGCCGCGGGATTGGAGCATCCCACCCAATATGCTTCTTTTTTATTTTGCCTGCCAAAATGGACAATTTCACATTTGCCCATATTTCACTGATCTTTGTTCATTCACATAAACTAGTCATGTCCCTTTGTCGCCCCCTTATGTCCTCTTCACAACTTGCTGCCCTACCTATCTTTGTATCACCGGAAAATTTAGCAAACAAATTCAGTTCCTTCATCCAAGTCATTTAATAATATAATAATAATCGCTTATTGCCACAAGTAGGCTTCAAATGAAGTTACTGTGAAAAGTCCCTAGTCGCCACATTCCACCGCCAGTTCGGGGAGGCTGGTACGCGAATTGAACCTGCGCTGCTGGCATTGTTCTGCATTACAAGCCAGCTGTTTAGCCCACTGTGCTAAACCAGCCCCTATATATGTAATCAATTGAAGTACCATGCTGGAAATAAGTGCTTTATTCATGTGGTACACCACTCGTTACACTCTGCCAACCAGAAAAAAGATCCATTTGTGACAATGCTCCGCTTCCTGTTAACTGGCCAAACGTCCATCCATGCCAATATGCTACCCCCATACCATGAGTTTATATCTTCTGCAATAATCTTTGTTATGTCACCTTATCAAATGCCTTCTGGAAATCCGAGTACAGTACATCCACCTGTTCACCTTTATCCACAGCATATGTGAATTCAGAGATCTCCAAAAGACACTATTTCCCTTTCACAAAATCATGTTGACTCTGCCTGATTGCCCTGAGATTTTCTAACTGCCCTGCTGTATAACGCCTTGAATAATAGCTTTTAACATTTTTCTCCAAGAGAGATGTGAAACTAACTGGCCTGTGGCTTCCTGCCTTTTTGAATGTAGGGGTTACACTTGCTAGTTTCCAATCCAATGGAATCTTCCCCGAATTTAGGAAATTTTGGAAAATTAAAGCCATTAAACAATTAAAAATTGTTTGTTGTTGGATCTTGCTGTGTACAGATTGGCTGACATGTTTCGCTACATTACAGCAGTGACAACACTTCAAAATGACTTAATTGGCTGTGACGTGCTAATGGGTCATCCTGAGGTCACAAAGGATGCTATAGAAATGCAAGTCTTTTCCTTTTATTTCAAACCATGCAACAAGTAAGCATCCCAGAATCAGAAGTACCACAGAAAGCTATTAACAGGCAGTGTGCGTGTCTGACATGGGTGTAACTGTACATCCGACAAGTGTTCCGAAAGGTTGCAATTAAAGAATTTGGCGATGTGGTTTGTTTTGATCAATGCGTTGTGCTTCCTTTAACAGCTGCACTGCGGACTCTGCAGCCGTACAGTCATCCCATCACCAGGAGCTGGTGGATGACATCACCGTCAATGAACAGGACAATCAATCAGGCCCGGTCTCCACGGCAACCCTGGATTGCGGCGCAGAAGGCAATCGGAAGCCTGCTGGTGTTCATCGGCAGACAGACTGTGTAAATAAGCTGGCCCTTTATTGCTTTCAGCTGTGAGGCGAGAACAATTAGCCGAGCCGAAGATTTACCCTAGTGGGCAAGCAAGTAAGATGAGGAGGCTGGTTGGTGACTAATTGCAGCTTGATGCCGACACAGGCCGCATTAGGTGCCAGCTATGTGGCAACTTGACGCATTATGTTGTTGATGGACTCATGAGAGAAGCAATGGTGGGAACGTGGCAACATGGGGAATTGCTAAACAGGGGGAAGATCACGGTCTATCGAGTATGCCTTCTACCATCCTGGTAGTCGCATAAAACAATGATGATGGAGCTGTTGGCTAATTATAACGATCCATCTCTCTCAATTAGTCTACCACAGATACCAACGTGTGACAACGAAACCCAAGTTGAGGGATTCAGCTGGTTTACGTATTGAATAATGAATACCCAGGAGCGGGAAAAAGAGCAAAGGAGAGATTGAATGACACAAGAGATGATGGTACAAGGCAAAAGGGGGTAATAGGACATAATGGGTCGAGGGGAGGTGTGAAACGATCATTATCAACAACTGCGGTTAAAGAAATTGAGGATGTTTGTTACGGTCTGAAATTATTCAACTCAGCGTTGAGTCCGAAAGCTGTGAAATGCCAAATTGAAGATTGAGGTGATGTTCCTCAAACTTCCATTGAGCTCCATTGGAATAGTGTAGTAGGCCAAAGGTCGAGAGGTCAGAGTGGAAGAGAGCATGAAGTTGACAGATGGCCAGAAGGTCAGGATTACACTTGCAGATGGAACGGGCAAGCTGAGAAATGGAATTGAAAGCGCAAGCAGATCGCTGCTTCTCCGGGGTGGAATGTTCAAGGCCCTGCACGGTGGGAAGGGGGGGGGGGGGGGGGGGGGGGGGACGGGACGTGAAAGAGCTGGTATTGCACACCTTGCACCTGTGTGAGAAGGTGCTGTGGGAAGAGGAGGGGATGTTGGGGGAGGGGGGAATTGAAAAGTGGGCAAGGGAATCGCGGAGGGGAAAACAGTCCCTTTGGACTGCTGAATGGCCAGGGAAAGATGTGTTTGAAGGTGGCACCAAGGTGGAGGTGATGGAAATGGTGGAGGATGATCTGTTGACTAATGAGGCAGGTGGAGTGGAAAGTGAGGACAAGGGGGGGGGGGGGGGGGGTGGAAGGAAGGAGCGAGGGCTGTAGCACAAGAATAGGATGGAGACGGCCCATATACGGAGTCTATATATAGAATAGGAGGTCTTCTGCTTCTGAGACAGAAGCTCCGAGTTCGAGTCCTACCCCAGGACCTGATGGCCAAGGAAGGTGCGTTCGTAACGCGGTCAAACAGGGTGAGTGTCAGCCTGCAAAATCCTTCCAAACACGCCAATGGCTGGCGGTAAGAACGGGAGAGTCTTGTGGTCAGCCATGTGGAGTGGCTCCCTCCTCAAGCTATAAGCCTCAGGGGACCTGTTTCAGAAATGACTGCAGACAAATGCTTAGCGTATTGTGGGATGATATAGAACGAGAGGTCATAGTTTTAGAATAAGGGGTCCTAGATTTAAAGCAGAGATGAGGAGAAATTATTTCGCTGAAAGCGTCATGAAGCTGTGGAATTCACGACCCCAGGGTGCAGTGGGTGCCGGGACTTTGAGTAAATTTAAGGAGGAGGTAGATTTTTAGTTTAGTAATGGGTTGAAGGGTTATGGAGAACAGGAAGGAAAGTGGGGTTGAGACCGAGAGGAGATCGGCCATGATCGTATTGAATGGCGGAGCAGACTCGAGGGGCTGAATGGCCGACTCCTGCTCCTAGTTCTTATGTTCTTGTCGCCTGGGAATGTGACAGAGAAAGAAGGGTAGATGCGACTCATCACACTGGCCGTATAATGCAGCAAACCCCAGACCTTCTTGTCTCCCAGTGGCTCTGCTGCAGCCCCTCTCCCAGTATCGCCACTCAGTCCCCGAGTTGGAACAACAGCGCCGTTCTAACTCGGACTTCATTTCATTTGTTCCCGCAATGATCTTGACTATTCCTGATTCCTCTTCCTCAGCATTCCCTCCCCGGATGTCGGAGGTCGAGCTCTGATGCAGCCTATGGGACCACGGACACCGCCAAGGCCCAGCGCGAGTGCCGTCTGCGCCCCCATTTCAGCGACCCCATGCCAGCCGACGCGGTCAAGCGAAAGCAGCTGGAGATGAGGATAGCGGCTGCTGCCTGGGGCCTCGGCCAGAAAAGACGCCAAGACAAGGATTGCAGCGGTGGGTAAAACAGCTGAGAATTCAAGGTGTGGGGTGGCTCCATTGGGGAGCTGTCTTGCCTCTGATTAAGGTGGTGGGGGTCAAGCTCTGCTTCAGAATATACAGCGGAGAAATGTGTTCATGTCGCGGTGCTCCACTGTCTTGCGTGTTTCCCTGGGGCAGAGAGTGCCACAGGGTGCCTGCTAAGTGTGGAGCCCGCTTGGCATCTTCATTCAGTGCAGAAGGAGGCCATTCAGCCCATTGATTCTGCACTGACCCTTGGAAATTATTCCACCCTCCTCCGCCCTATAAGTCTGCACATTCTCCCTGTGTCTGCGTGGGTTTCCTCCGGGTGCTCCGGTTTCCTCCCAGAAGTCCCAAAAGACACACTGTTAGGTGAATTGGACATTCTGAATTCTCCCTCTGTGTACCCGAACAGGCGCCGGAATGTGGCGACTAGGGGCTTTTCACAGTAACTTCATTGTAGTGTTAATGTAAGCCTACTTGTGACAATAAAGATTTTTATTATTATTCCCTGTAACCCAATAACCCCTCCTAACCTTTTGGACACTATGGGCAATTTAGCATGGCCAATCCACCTAACCTGCACATCTTTGGACTGTAGGAAGAAACCGGAGCACCCGGAAGAAACCCACGCACACACGAGGTGAGCGTGCAGACTTCGCACAGACAGTGACCCGAGACCTGAATTGAATCCGGGACCCTGGCGTTGGGAGGCAGCAGTGCTAACCACTGTGCCACCGTGACATCCGTCAAATATTGTTAAATGTATTTCTTCCCTTTAATCTAGGATGACATTCCGGTAGCACTGTTGAGGGGGTGCTGCACTGTCAACAGTGCTAACTTTAGGAAGAGATGTTAAATTGAGGCCCCCCTGCCCTCTCAGGAAGATGTAAAAGATCCCATGGCCATATTTGGTAGGCACTCGTGGATGAGACTTTATCTCGCTCCAAACGATTCCAATGCAGCGTTAAAATCAGGCCCTTAGTTTAAAGTGGAGGTTGGAACCTCTGGCAGTGCAACACTCTCCCCTGCACTGCACTGGGAGCATCAGCTAAGATTAAGCACTTAAGTTCCTGGAGTGGGATTTGAGTACACAACCTTCTTGACTCAGAGGAAGGAGTAGCGACCCATTATGCCAAAGTTGACAACAAATCATATGTTTCAAAGTTGAATATTGCTGAAAAGAAAGAAAAAACTGTTCGCAACAGGTTGTACTCAACCAGGCTGCACCTGCAAAGCCCAAGACTGTTGTTGTTAGATATGATTCCACGATTGGGCAGTACTTGCTGAACAACCCTGAGTGTGCTAATTGCTACGCTAACAATAAAGTTAAGATAATCACTCAAGCTGATAATGTGGCTCGTTTACACTTGCTAGAAGTGACATACATTCATACACAGGGACCCGTTTTTTGCAACAACAAAAAAGGAATATGTTCAAGCCTTATACCTGTGTTGAATGATCTGGGAGTTTGGAGAGCCAATAGTTCTCCATTGCTTACTGGATGGCAACATCTCGGCCAATCAGTGTCAACTTGCCAACCAGTCAGCACTTTTATCTCCTGTGGTATGAATTGTTGCGATCGTTTAAAATTTGGTGTTCTTGTGTTTGTTTTGATGAGTGCAAAAGGAAAAGCTTCAGCAACATTTAAAATTGAGAAGGAAGGGATGTTGGGTCTTTTAAAGGATATTAAGGTAGATGGGTCTCTTGGGCCGGATGGGATTTATCCCCAAATACTGAGGGAAGCAAAGGAGGAAATTGCCAGGGCCTTGACTGATATCGTTGTATTCTCATTGGAGGTGTACATAAATGATCTGGAGGAAAATGTAGCGGGTCTGATTAGTAAGTTTGCGGATGACACCAAGGTTGGTGGAGTGGCAGATAGTGTTGAGGATTGTCAGAGAACACAGCAGGATATAGATAGGTTGGAGACTTGGGCAGAGAAATGGCAAATGGAGTTTAATCTGGACAAATGTGAGATAATGCATTTTGGTAGGTCTATCAAAGAAGGGAAATATACCGTAAATGGTAAAACTCTTAGGAATATAGAAAGTCAGAGAGATCTGGACATGCAGGTCCACAGACCTTTGAAGGTGGCAACAAAAGTGGACAAGGTAGTCAAGAAAGCATACGGAATGCTTTCCTTCTTTGGACGGGGCATCGAGTATAAAAACTGGCCAGTCATGGTACAGTTGTATAGAACCTTGGTAAGGCCGCACTTGGAATATTGCGCACAATTCTGGTCGGCACACTACCAGAAGGATGTGGAGGTTTTGGAAAGGGTGCAGAGGAGGTTTACCAGGATGTTGCCTGGTCTGGAGGGTGTTAACTATGTGGAGAGGCTGAATAGACTCAGACTGCTTTCATTAGAAAGACGGAGGTTGAGGGGTGACCTGGTAGAGGTCTACAGGATTATGAGGGCATGGTTAGAGTGGATGTGCAGGCACTCTTTTCCAGGGTGGAGGGGTCAGTCCACCAGGGGGCATAGGTTTAAGGTCCGTAGGGCAAAGGTTAGAGGAGATGTACGAGGCATGTTTTTTATGCAGAGGGTGGTGAATGCCTGGAATGCATTGCCAAGGGAGGTAGTGGAAGCAGATACGTTAACGGCGTTCAAAAGGAATGTTGACAAACACACGGGTAGGATGGGCATAGAGGGACACGGCACAAGGAATTGCTGAGGGTTTGGGCCAAGGTTGGTATCATGACCAGTACAGGTTTGGAGGGCTGAGGGGCCTGTTCCTGTGGTGTATTGTTCTTTGTTCTCTGTTAACCTGTCACTTTTTCCAGTCATGTTCAAGTTCGGTAGCACGGTAGCATTGTGGATAGCACGATCGCTTCACAGCTCCAGGGTCCCAGGTTCGATTCCGGCTTGGGTCTCTGTCTGTGCGGAGTCTGCACATCCTCCCCGTGTGTGCGTGGGTTTCCTCCGGGTGCTCCGGTTTTCTCCCACAGTCCAAAGATGTGCAGGTTAGGTGGATTGGCCATGATAAATTGCCCTTAGTGTCCAAAATTGCCCTTAGTGTTGGGTGGGGTTACTGGGTTATGGGGATAGGGTGGAAGTGCTAACCTTGGGTAGGGTGCTCTTTCCAGGAGCCGGTGCAGACTCGATGGGCCGAATGGCCTCCTTCTGCACTGTAAATTCTATGAAAAAAAACTGTTTCAAAGTTCCACGATGTTGCAATTTCTGTATCATTATACTTGTGGAGAGGAATGAGGGACAAGATGGGGCAGTGGAACGCAAGGAACCTCTTGGTTCTTCAGGCCCTGATTTCTGGCTTTTCCAGTGAACGGAACACTTAGTGGCTGAGTGATGTCGAACAGATGCAAAGTGCAAACCCTGTGTTGAGTTAAACAATGTCAGGCAGAAGGGGTACTGCAACTGGGATCAACATGTGGAGATGGTGTGGTGGTAAAGTCACTGGACTAGTAATCCAGAGTCCAAGGTGAATGCTCTGGGAACACGGGTTCAAATCCCACTCTGGCAGTTGCTGGAATTCAAACTCAATTAATAAATCTGGAATTGAAAGCCAGTCTCATAATGGTGACCGTGAAAATATTGTGGAAAAAATTAGACCATGTCCATTTCGGGAAGGGAATCTGCCATTCAGATCTGGTCTGGCCTACATGTGACTGGAGATTCACAGTAATGTGGTTGACTGTTAAATGGCCCAATATACCACTCAGTTCAAGGGGCAATTAGGGATAAGCAACAAAGGTTGGCCAGAGAGGTTCACATCTGTGGGCGGCACAGTGGTTATCACTGCTGCCTCACTGCGTCAGGGACCGGGGTTCAATTCTACCCTCGGGTGGCTGTCTGTGTGGAGTTTGCACATTCTCCCCGTGTCTGCATGGGTTTCCTCCGGGTGCTCCGGTTTACTCTCACAGTCCAAAGAAGTGGATTGGCCATGCCGAATTGCCCCTTAGTGTCCAAAGATGTGCAGGTTTTGGTGGGGTTACAGGGATAGTGCTGAGGAGTGGGAATAGGTAGGGTGCTCTTTCCGAGGGTCGGTGCAGATCCGATGGGCTGAATGGTCTCCTTCTGCACCTTAGGGGTTTTATGAATTCTATGTATATCCAGAGCGCCCATTCAGTGTGCTGTCGAGGGTTATTGGATGACTAGAGAGTATGGCGAGAATTTTATGCCCCTCCCCATTCCAAATCAAATAACTTGCTGCCCCTTACGTGAAAAAATGATCACTTGGGTCTATATTCTCTGTGAAGTCTCGAAGAATGAGAGTCGATTTCATTGACGTGTTAAAAATTCAGGAGAGAGCTTGACAATGCAGAGTCTGAGGAGCTTCCACCTGACTGAAGAATCTGGAATAAGGAGCCATAGCTTCAGGATGTGGGGTCAGCCATTTCAAAGAGAGACAGGGTGAGCGTGTGCGCAGAAACAGCAGAGGATATTTCCGTGCCTGGTATATTCGTAGAGATGGAGATAGAGAAATACAGCACAGAACAGGCCCTTCGGCCCACGATGTTGCGCCGAACTTTTGTCCTAGGTTAATCATAGAATTTTGGACAATTTTTCATGGCCAATCCACCCAACCTGCACATCTTTGGACTGTGGGAGGAAACCGGAGTACCCGGAGGAAACCCACGCAGTCACGGGGAGGATGTGCAGACTCCACACAGACAGTGACCCAAGTCGAAATCGAACTTGGGACCCTGGAGCTGTGAAGCAATTGTGCTATCCACAATGCTACCGTGCTGCCCTTAAGAAGTTAACCTACACTCCATTATTCTAACCTAATCCAAGTACCTATCCAATAGCCGCTTGAAGGTCCCTAACTTTTCCGACTCAACTACTTCCACAGGCAGTGCATTCCATGCCCCCACTACTCTCTGGGTAAAGAACCTACCTCTGACATCCCCTCTATATCTTCCACCATTTATCTTAAATTTATGTCCCCTTGTAATGGTGTGTTCCACCCGGGGGAAAAGTCTCTGACTGTCTACTCTATCTATTCCCCTGATCATCTTATAAACCTCTATCAAGTCGCCCCTCATCCTTCTCCGTTCTAATGAGAAAAGATGAGTTGAAGCAAAAATCCAAGACTCAGTGTGTCCCAGTGAGGACTGACCCGGGACAGTTGGCCATCCTGGTCTGAGAGGAGGGGAAACGTTTACAGTCAGAGGCCTGGGAATCTTTGGGATTCTCTCACACAGAGTAGTGGGTGCTTGTCATCCACTAATACACAGACTGAGGTTGGTAGATTTTTGGATCTAAGGGAACCAAAAGATAAAATTGGGCAAGAAAGTACAGTTGATTAGAAGGTCAGCCATGATCTTATTGATTGAGGGAGAAAGGTCGAGAGGCCGTATGACCAACTCCAGCTCATAGTTCTTCATTTTCTATGTACTGGGGATTGCCTGGCAAAGGAGAAATCCTTGAGAGTGCCTTGATGGATGTGTTCAGATCTTGTGCCTAACTTTAATGCTTGTCCTCTTGCCCTTCTTATGTCTACAGAAGTACAGAAGTGAAAGATTGAAAGGGTTTTGAACTGATATTGAGAGACCACAAAAGTAGCAGTAATTACTGTGAAGAATGAGTACTTACCAGTAGATTTATCCCCGGGGTATTTAGCTATGATTTAACTTGCACTCATTCTAAAGTGTTCACATTTCCAAGTTAATGCTATCACACGCATAATTATACAATTGACAGCCTGCATTAATATTTGATAATGCCGTGCAGTAATATTCCATGTCAATGTATGTTACTGTCGCAAGGTGGTGTATGTTAGCTTGTCACGATGGTGTTCGTAAACTTCCCAAAATTATGTATGTTAATATCACCTCACAATGTGTTAATATCCCGACAATGTATTAGAATTTAGAACAGTACAGCACAGAACAGGCCCTTCGGCCCTCGATGTTGTGCCGAGCAATGATCACCCTACTCAAACCCATGTATCCACCCTATACCCGTAACCCAGCAACCCCCCCTTAACCTTACTTTTAGGACACTACGGGCAATTTAGCATGGCCAATCCACCTAACCCGCACATCTTTGGACTGTGGGAGGAAACCGGAGCACCCGGAGGAAACTCACGCACACACGGGGAGGACGTGCAGACTCCGCACAGACAGTGACCCAGCCGGAACCGAACTTGGGACCCTGGAGCTGTGAAGCATTTATGCTAACCACCATGCTACCGTGCTGCCCTCAAATATCCCCTGACAATGTATTAATATCCCCAGACAATGTGTTAATATCCCCTGACAATGTGTTGATATCCCCTGACAATGTATTAATATCTCCTGAAAATGTGTTAATGTCTCCTGAAGATGTGCGTTAGTACCCCCTGACAATGTGTGTTAATGTCCCCTGACGACGTGTGTTAATGTCCCCTGGCGATGTGTGTTAATGTCCCCTGGCGATGTGTGTTAATGTCCCCTGGCGATGTGTGTTAATATCCCCTGGCGATGTGTGTTAATGTCCCCTGGCGATGTGTGTTAATGTCCCCTGACAATGTGTGTTAATGTCCCCTGGCGATGTGCGTTAATACCCCCTGACAATGTGTGTTAATATCCCCTGGCGATGTGTGTTAATGTCCCCTGGCGATGTGTGTTAATATCCCCTGGCGATGTGTGTTAATGTCCCCTGGCGATGTGTGTTAATATCCCCTGGCGAAGGGCAGCACGGTGGCCTAGTGGTTAGCACAACCGCCTCACGGCGTTGAGGTCCCAGATTCGATCCCGGCTCTGGGTCACTGTCCATGTGGAGTTTGCACGTTCTCCCCGTGTCTGCGTGGGTTTCGCCCCCACAACCCAAAAAAAATGTGCAGAGTAGGTGGATTGGCCACGCTAAATTGCCCCTTAATTGGAAAAAATAATTGGGTAATCTAAATTTTTAAAAAAATATCCCCTGGCGATGTGTGTTAATGTCCCCTGGCGATGTGTGTTAATGTCCCCTGGTGATGTGTGTTAATGTCCCCTGGCGATGTGTGTTAATGTCCCCTGGCGATGTGTGTTAATGTCCCCTGGCGATGTGTGTTAATGTCCCCTGGCGATGTGTGTTAATGTCCCCTGGCGATGTGTGTTAATGTCCCCTGGCGATGTGTGTTAATGTCCCCTGACGACGTGTGTTAATGTCCCCTGGCGATGTGTGTTAATGTCCCCTGGCGATGTGTGTTAATATCACTGACGATGTGTGTTAATGTCCCCTGGCGATGTGTGTTAATGTCCCCTGGCGATGTGTGTTAATATCACTGACGATTTGCAATAATATCCTCTGAGTTAACATCTCGACAATATTTGGATTTGGGTTTTGTTTATTGCCATGTGTACCGAGGTACAGTTAAAAGTTTTTTTCTGCGAGGAGCTCAACAGATCATTAAATACATGAAAATAAAAGAAAATACATAATTGGGCAACACAAGGTACACAAGTAACAGCAGTATGTTAATATCTCCTGACAATATGTTAATATCTCCTGACAATATGTTAATATCTCCTGACAATATGTTAATATCTCCTGACAATATGTTAATATCTCCTGACAATGTGTTGATATCCCCTGAAAATGTGTTGATATCCCCTGGCGATGTGTGTTAATATCCCCTGACGATGTGTGTTAATATCCCCTGACGATGTGTGTTAATATCCCCTGACGATCTACACTCCATCTACACCTCCCGCTGCCTGGGGAAAGGGGGCAGCATAATCAAAGAACTCTCCCACCCAGATTACTCACTCTTCCAACTTCTTCCATCATAGGATAATAGAATTTACAGTGCAGAAGGAGGCCGTTCGGCCCATCAAGTCTGCACCAGCCCTTGGAAAGAGCACCCCGCTTAAGCCCACACTTCCAACCTATCCCCGGACCCTAGTAACCCTACCTCACCTTTTTTAGACACTAAGGGCAATTTAGCATGGCCGATCCACCTAACCTGCACGTCTTTGGACTGTGGGAGGCAACCGGAGCACCCGGAGGAAACCCGCGCAGACACAGGGAGAACGTGCCGACTCCGCACAGATAGTGACCCAAACCAGGAATCAAACCCGGGACCCTGGAGCTGTGAAGCAACAGTGCTATCCACTGTGCTACTGTGCCGCCCAACTTGGTCCGCTCTTGTCCTCAGCTGGTGCCTACACGACCTTAACAGCACCACCAACACTGGTGGCTGACAGCAAGAAACTCAATAGACCGCAGATCAAACCTGGAAGGTTTCTGATCTCTTGGGTCCTGTTTCTTCTGTGCAGAAAAACTGAATGGAGTCTGTAATTCTTTCCAGAACTCCTATTATTATGCTGTGTAAACTTCCTGCTAAGGACAGTGCTGCTGGACCCTCAGCGGAGGGAGTGAATAAGGAGGGAGGTTTCTGGGAGTGTTTTAAAGGAGCGGAGAGAGATTTAGGAACGGAATTCTGGAGCTAAGGGCCTCCAACCAACGATGGAGCAAAGAAAAATGGGAATGCACAAAAGGCCAGAACTCAAATACGTAACCCCAGTCCCATAACCTACATGATTGGCTCTTAATACCATTGGTACAGCAAGGGATGGGCGGTAAATAATGCCGTGTCACTGTTGCCTACAATAAGGTTGACAATAAGCCCTGGCAAAACCATGAATTCCAGGACTTGCCACCTCAACGCCTAACCTGCTCGCACAGAAATACTGATGGCCAATTTGGAGAAAATGATTTAAAACAGACAACCTGAAGAGAATTCAGTAGAGTTCTACAAGGCTGCTACCATCTGACATGAAAACATGCCAGCTAACTTTCTGCTGAAGGGTCTTCCTCAAGAGGAAGTACTGTGCTTTTCAGAGAAATTAGGCCATTGGAAAGAAAAGAACTTCCAAAGGTGGCCAAGAATAGTCGGCCCCATTACAAGTTAGCAATAGCTCTTGGGATTTCTCAACGTTAACAAGAAACCTGATGCCCCGAGACTGTGGTCCTTGGGAGACCCTGACGGTTCGCTCCAATGAGCTGATCGTCTGTGCAAAGGAGATACAGAAGTCTGAGAACACGCACAAACAGACTCAAAAACAGCTCCTTCCCCGCTGTTACCAGACTCCTGAACAACCCTCTTATGGACTGATCTCATTAACACTACACCCTGTATGCTTCACCCGATGCCGGTGCTTATGTAGCTACATTGTGTATCTTGTGTTGCTCTATTATGTATTTTCTATTATTTCCTTTTCTTTTCATGTACTTAATGATCTGTTGAGCTGCTCGCAGAAAAATATTTTTCACTGCACCTCGGTACACGTGACAATAAACAAATCCAATCCAATCCATGCTGTGCGTTAATATCGCCAGACGATGTGCGTTAATATCCCCTGACGATGTGTGTTAATATCTCCTGGCGATGTGTGTTAATATCCCCTGACGATGTGTGTTAATGTCTCCTGGCGATGTGTGTTAATATCGCCAGACGATGTGTGTTAATGTCTCCTGACGATGTGTGTTAATATCCCCAGACGATGTGTGTTAATATCTCCTGACGATGTGTGTTAATATCTCCTGACAATGTGTGTTAATATCCCCTGACAATGTGTGTTAATGTCTCCTGACGATGTGTGTTAATATCTCCTGACGATGTGTGTTAATATCTCCTGACGATGTGTGTTAATATCTCCTGACGATGTGTGTTAATATCTCCTGATGATGTGTGTTAATATCTCCTGACGATGTGTGTTAATATTTCCTGACAATGTGTGTTAATATCTCCTGACGATGTGTGTTAATATTTCCTGACAATGTGTGTTAATATCCCCTGACGATATAGAACAGAATATCCCCTGCGAAGTGTGTTACTGCTTCCTGTGACTCTGGTGGTTTCTCCAGATGTGGTATCACAGTGTCAGTGTTCAGAATTTGCTTTTCTGTTTAGTTCTGTATCCAGGGCACGAAGAAATCTAATAAAGTTTGTGATTTTTTGATCTCTGATACACAGACCCACTTTCCAGCCCATCCAGTCGGACGGCTGAATCGTCTTTGAGCTCAAAGCCAGGTGATGGCCACCAGGGACCCAGCTCGGGCCACAGGTCGAAGCATCGCTGGAGCAACTTGAGCACAGACAGCGGTGTGGTGGGACTAAATGACAGGAGCGAAGAGAAGGAGCAAGAGGAAGGTGAGCGGGTGCGGAAGAGCAAACCCGCCGAAGTGGAGAGAGCGGACAGTGGCATTGGACCAGCCATGGCCAAGAAATGGAAAAGCCGGGTGGGGGAGTCGGCCCGCTCCGTTCAGGCCTGGGTGGCTCATCGACCCTGTGTCGACTGCGGGGAGAGAGATCTCTCGGAGGCAGACCCAAGGGGTGTGGCGAAGAGACTAGAAAACCTCTGCGGCCAGTGCGCCAAGCGCAGGACAGAGCGCAAGGAGGCCATTCTGGAATTCGTCAACACAGAATCCAGCTACGGGGAGGACCTCCGCATCATCAAAGAGGAGTTTTACCTCCCCATGCAGGCAGCTGGGCTCCTGAGCCCAGAGCAGCTAACTGTGATCTTCAGTAACATCCAGGAACTCATAGAGGTCAATGAGAGGTTTCTGGAGCGGCTCCATGACTCTACTGAACAAGCACTTGATCAGGTGGGTAGGGGCTTACATCAGGACATCCAAATAACAACTCTCTCGAACACTGAAGGGAGACTTGGAATAAAAAGATTGTACACTTAAATAGAACCTTCTACAACATCGCAAAGCACTTTCCAACCAGTGACATACTTTTGAAGTGTAGTCACTGTTGGAATGTAGGAACCATGGCAGTCAATTTGCACAGGGCAAGATCCCCAAAACAGTAATTTGACAATAACCTGATAATGAGTTTTTGTGATATTGACTGAGGGATAAATATTGGCCTGGACTCTGTTGAGAATATTCCTGGTTGTTCTCCAAAATAGTGCTAAGTGATCTTTCGCAATCACCTGAGAGGACAGACGATGCCTTGGTTTGACATTTCATCTGACAGATGCCACCTCCAACAGTGCTGCACTCCTCTAGTACTGTGCTGCACTGGGGGCCGGTTTAGCTCAGTTGGCTGGACGGCTGGTTTGTGATGTAGAGCGAAGCCAACAGCGAGGGTTCAATTCCCGTAGCGGCTGAGGTTATTCATGAAGGCCCTGCCTTCTCAAACTTGCCCCTCGCCTGAGGTGTGGTGACGCTCGGGTTAAATCACCACCCATCAGCTCTCCCCCTCAAAGGGGAAATCAGCCTATGGTCATCTGGGACTGTGGCTACTTTACTCACTGCACGGGTGAATCAACCTGGATTTTTGGCCTCAAGTTTCCGGAGTGGGAATGTTTGATGGGGACAGTGTAGAGGGAGCTTAACTCTGTATCTAACCCCGTGCTGTACCTGTCCTGGGAGTGTTTGATGGGGACAGTGTAGAGGGAGCTTTACTCTGTATCTAACCCCTTGCTGTACCTGTCCTGGGAGTGTTTGGTGGGGACAGTGTAGAGAGAGCTTTACTCTGTATCTAACCCCGTGCTGTACCTGTCCTGGGAGTGTTTGATGGGGACAGTGTAGAGGGAGCTTTACTCTGTATCTAACCCCGTGCTGTACCTGTCCTGGGAGTGTTTGATGGGGGACAGTGGTAGAGGGAGCTTTACTCTGAATCTAACCCCATGCTGTACCTGTCCTGGGAGTGTTTGATGGGGACCGTGTAGAGGGAGCTTTACTCTGTATCTAACCCCGTGCTGTACCTGTCCTGGGAGTGTTTGATGGGGATGGTGTAGAGGGAGCTTTACTCTGTATCTAACCCTGTGCTGTACCTGTCCTGGGAGAGTTTGATGGGGATGGTGTAGTGGGAGCTTTACTCTGTATCTAATCCTGTGCTGTACCTGTCCTGGAATTGTTTGATGGGGACAGTGTAGAGTGAGCTTTACTCTGTATCTAACCCCGTGCTGTACCTGTCCTGGGAGAGTTTGATGGGGATGGTGTAGAGGGAGCTTTACTCTGTATCTAATCCTGTGCTGTACCTGTCCTGGGAGTGTTTGATGGGGACAGTGTAGAGCAGGGGTGGGCAAACTTTTCCGTGCACGGGCCACATTCAGAAATTCACAATTTTAAAGGGTCGCATAGTATATTAAGTAAAATAATTAATATTTAAAATAGCCAAAATAAAAGGTTTTTAAAGAAAAAAAAAGCAATTAATTTTTATTAATTAATATTTTAAAGTAGAAACTTCACATGAAACACATGTTGTGCCGAGCAATAATCACCCTACTCAAGTCAACGTATCCACCCTATACCAGTAACCCAACAGTCCCCCCCCATTAACCTTAAAATTAAAAAATAAATAAAAAATTTAAAATGACTTGATCTTGGTGGGCCGCATAAAGACCCCACCCCTGGTGTAGAGGGAGCTTTACTCTGAATCTAACCCCGTACTGTACCTGTCCTGGGAGTGTTTGATGGAGACAGTGTAGAGGGAGCTTTACTCTGTATCTAACCCCGTGCTGTACCTGTCCTGGGAGTGTTTGATGGGGACAGTTAGAGGGAGCTTCCCACTGTATCTAACCCCGTGCTGTACCTGTGGTTGATGGGGACTGTGTAGAGGGAGCTTTATTCTGTATCTGGGCTGCCTTCAAATGTTTGAAGGGCCCTTTAAGAATGTGAGGACTGCATCACATCTGATCCTGAACTTGGACAATATTTCGATACCCACACACACACATGTAACTCCGAATGGATGGCCATCAGGAGCAGGACCCCTGGCTGACTTTGTTTCCCCAGCTCCCAATCTTTGACAAACCAAAGTTAATGCTTTTTCACAAACTGTAAACCTGGCTGAGATTGGTCAACACCAACTGGCTCAGAGTTTGACCCGCGCGATGTTGACATGGGTAACCTGGGCCATCCTTGTTATTTTCTATTTTCTTTTCTCTTATTCTCTCTTGACCCATGTCAAGCTCCTCATGTGTGATGTGGGGAATTCAGGGATTCTTCTGGTGACCCTGGCTCCTTCACCTGCAAGATGTCTGTCCAATTGCAGTTCCTGTTGACCGCTTGACAGCTCTGGAGCTGCGGTGGATTCACTTTGGAGTATCCGCAATGTGGAGGAAGTTGTGGAGAGCACGTTCAGCGAGTTGGTCACACCGCAGTTAAAAATTACTGAGGGAGATAGGAATTGGCTGACCACCAGACAGAGGACGCGTAGGAAGGCAGTGCAGGTCTACAAAATTATAAGGGGCATAGACAGGATGGATAATCAGAGACTTTTTCCCAGGGTAGAGGGGTCAATTACTAGGGGGCATAGAGGGGCAACGTTTAGAGGAGATGTGCGAAACAACCTTTCTACACAGAGGGTAGTGGGTGCCTGGAACTCGCTGCCGGAGGAGGTGGTGGAAGCAGGTACGATAGTGACATTTAAGGGGCATCTTGACAAATACATGAATAGGATGGGAATAGAGGGATACGGACCCAGGAAGTGTAGAAGATTTTAGTTTAGACGGGCAGCATGGTCGGCGCAGGCTTGGAGGGCTGTACTTTTCTTTGTTCTTTGTTTTGTTCTTTGTAACGTTAGAGGTAAAAAAAAATGGGATGAGGACCTAGAAGCTGAATTTAGGGAGCTAGGAGTTAAACTAAAAAGCTGTACCTCAAAGGTAGGAATCTCAGGATTGCTACCAGTGCCACGTGCTCGTCAGAGTAGGAATGGCAGGATAGCTAAGATGAATACGTGGCTCGAGGGATGGTGCAAGAGGGAGGGATTCAGATTCCTGGGATATTGAAACCGGTTCTGGGGGAGGTGGGATCAGTACAAACCGGATGGACTGTACCTGGGCAGGACCAGAGCCAATGCCCAAAGGGGAGTGTTTGCTAATGCTGTCGGGGAAGGTTTAAACTAATGTGACAGGGGCATGGAAACCAATGAGGAAGTGGGATGGAAGTAAGGGGGGACAGAAACAAAAGGCAGTAAGGGAAAAAGGGGAAGGCAGAGAAACCAAAGACAAAAATTAAAAAGGGGCATATTACATCATAATTCTAAAAGGGCAATAAATATCAAATAAACAAGCCTGGAGGCTCTGTGTCTCAATGCGAGAAGCATTAAGGTTGATGAATTAACTGCGCTGACAATCATTAACAGATATGATGTAATTGGGATCATGGAGACCTGGCTCCAGGGTGACCAAGGATGGTCCTCAACATCAAGGGGTATTCAATATTCAGGAAAGATAAAAGGAAAGGAAAGGGAGGTGGGGTAGTGTTGCTGGTTAAAGAGGAGATTAATATAATAGTGAGGAAGGACATTAGCCTGGACAATGTGGAATCTGTATGGGTGGAGCTGCGGAACGCCAAAGGGCAAAACCCATTAGTGGGAGTTGTGTACATACCACCAAACAGTAGTTGTGAGGTGGGGGATGGCATCAAACAGCAAATGCGTGCAGTAAGGGTACAACAGTTATTATGGGTGTCTTCAATCTGCATATTGATTGGGCTAATCAAGCTGGTAGCAATGCGATGGAGGAGGATTTCCTGGAATATATAAGGGATGGTTTCTTGACCAATATGTCGAGGAACCAGCTAGAGAGCAGCTCATCCGAGACTGGGTATTGTGCAATTAGTGAAGATTAATTAGCAACATTGTGGTGCGAGATCCTTTAGGGAAGAGTGACCATAATATGATGGAATTCTTCATTAAGATGGAGAGTGACACGGTTAAGTCTGAGACTAGGGTCCTGAACTTAAAGAAAGCTAACTTTGATGATATGAGATGTGCATTGGCAAGGATAAACTGGCAAAGGATACTTAAGGGTTTGAAGGTGGATAGGCAATGGCAGACATTTAAAGAACTCATGGATGAACTTCAACAATTGTGCATCCCTGTCAGGCACAGGAGTAAGAAGGGGAAGGTGGCTCAACCATGGCTAGGTGGCGTATTAGCACTGTTGCTTCACAGCTCCAAGGTCCCAGGTTCGATTCCCAGCTTGGGTCATGGTCTGTGCGGAACTGCACATTCTCCCTAGGTCTGCGTAAATTTCCTCCGGGTGCTCCGGTTTCCTCCCACAAGTCCCAAAAGATGTGCTGTCAGGTACTTTGGACATTCTGAATTCTCCCTCTGTGCACCCGAGTAGGCGCCAGAATGTGCGACCGGGGGCTTTCCACAGTAACTTAATTGCAGTGTTAATATAAGCCTACTTGTGACAATAAAGATGATTATAATAAACAAGGGTAATCAGGATTGTGTTAAAGTCAAAGAAGAGTTATATAAATTGGCCAGAAAAAGGAGCACGCCTGAGGAAAGGGCGAAATTTAGAATTCAGCAGAGGAGGACAAAGGGTTTAATTCATGAGGGGAAAATAGAATATGCAAGTAAGTTTGCAGAAAACATAAAACCCTGACTGCGAAGCTTCTATGTGAAGAGAAAAAGACTGGTGAAGACAAATGTAGGTCCCTTACAGTTAGGATCAGGTGAATGCATAATGGACAAGAGTAGTAGAGCAGTTGAACAAATACTTTTGGACCTGTCTTCACCATGGAGGTCATAAACAACATTCCGGAAATACTAGGGGTCAGAGGGTCAGCATGAACGAGGAACTGAAGGAAATCCTTATTAGTCAGGAAATTATATTGGGGAAATTGATGGGATTAAAACCTGATAGGTTCCCAGGGCCTGATGCTCTGCGTCCCAGAGTGAGGAAAATGCTCGAGTCAATTATTAAGGATGAAATCACTGAGCATTTGGAAAGCGGGGACAGGAACGGTCCAAGTCAGCATGGATTCACTAAAGGGAAATCATGCTTGATAAATCCTCTGGAATTTTTTGAGGATGTGGCCAGTCACATCCTGACTAATAAGGATTTCCTTCCATTCCTTCTGCATGCTAGACCCTCTGACCCCTCGTATTTCCGGAAGGTTATTTATGTCCTCCACGGTGAAGACAGATCCAAAGTATTTGTTCAACTGGTCTGCCATCTCTTTGTTGGCCATGTGAATTCACCTGATTCTAATTGTAAGGGATTTGTCTTCACCAGTCTGTTTTTCTCTTCACATAGAAGCTTTCGCAGTCAGTTTTTTATGTTTTCTGCAAACTTACTCATGTGACCAGTCGAGTGGACAAGGGTGAACCAGTGGATGTTGTGTATCTGGACTTTCTAAAGGCTTCTGGCAAGGTCCTGCACAAGAGATTAGTGAGAAAAATTAAAGCTCATGGTATTGAGGGTAATGTATTGGTGTGGGTAAAGAACTGGTTGGCAGACTGGAAGCAGAGAGTGGGAATAATCCATAAAACCATAAGACCAAAAGACTTAGGAGCAGAATTAGGCCATTCGGGCCATTGAGTCTGCTCCGCCATTCAATCATGGCTGATATTTTTTTCATCCCCATTCCACTGTCTTCTCCCCATAAACCCTGATCCCCTTATTAATCAAGAAACTATCTATCGCTGTCTTAAAGATACTCAGTGATTTGGCCTCCATAGCAGCAAAGAGTTCCACAGATTCACCACCCTCTGGCTGAAGAAATTCCTCCTCGTCTCAGTTTTAAAGGATCGTCCCTTTAGTCTGAGATGGTGTCCTCTGGTCCTAGTTTCAAGTGGAAACACCCTCTCCACGTCCACTCTATCCAGGCCTCGCAGTATCCTGTAAGTTTCCATAAGATCCCCCCCTCATCCTTCTAAACTCCAATGAGTACAGACCCAGAGTCCTCAACCACTCCTCAAATGACAAGCTCTTCATTCCAGGGATCATTCTTGTGAACCTCCTCCGGACCCTTTCCAAGGCCAGCACACCCTTTCTTAGATATGAGGCCCAAAAATGCTCGCAATACACCAAATGGGGTCTGACCAGAGCCTTATACAGCCTCAGAAGTACATCCCTGCTCTTGTATCCTAACCCTCTCAACATGAATGCTAACATTGCATTTGCCTTCCTAACTGCTGACTGAACCTGCACATTAACCATAAGAGAATCATGAACAAGGACTCCTAAGTCCCTTTGTGCTTCTGATTTCCTAAGACTTTTCCATTTTGAAAATAGTCTGTGCCTCCATTCTTCCTACCAAAGTGCATAACCTCACACTTTCCCACATTGTATTGCATCTGCCACTTCTTTGCCCACTCTCCTAGCCTGTTCAAGGCCTTCTGCAGCTCTTTGCTTCCTCAATACTACTTGTCCCTCTGCATATGTGTCCTTTTCAGAGTGGCAGGGGGTGACTATTGGGGTACCAGAAGGTTCAGTGCAGGGACCCCAGCTTTTCACACCATACATTAATAATTTGGACGAAGGAATTGCATGCAATATCTCCAAATTTGCAGACAACACTAAGCTGGGTGGCAGTGTGTGCTGTGAGGAGGATGCAAAGTGGTAGCAGGGTGATTTGGACAGGCTGGCTGAGTGGGCAAATACTTGGCAAATGCAATATAATGTGGGTAAATGTGAGGTTATCCACTTTGGTGGCAAAAACAGGAAGGCAGATTATTATCTGAATGTTGTAAGTGTTGTAAGACTTCTAACTGTGTTCAACCCAGTTCAACGCCGGCATCTCCACATCATATCTGGATGGGGGCAGTTTAGGAAAAGGGGAAGTGCAACCAGACCTGGGTGTGATAGTGGAACAGTCGCTGAAGGTTGGCATGCAGGTACAGCAGGCGGTGAAGGTTGGCATGCAGGTACAGCAGGCGGTGAGGAAAGCTAATGGCATACTGGCCTTCATAGCGAGAGGATTTGTGTATAGGGGCAGGGATGTCTTGCTGCAGTTATACACGGCCTTGATGAGGCCACATCTTGAGTATTGTGTGCAGTTTTGGTCTCCTAGTTTGAGGAAGGACATTCTTGCTATTGAGGGTGTCCAGCGAATGTTCACCAGACTAATTCCCGGGATGGCAGGACTGACATATGAAGAAAGACTGGATCAACTGGGCTTGTACTGACTGGAGTTTGGAAGAATGATAGGGGCTGGTTTAGCACATAGGGGCTGGTTTAGCACACTGGGCTAAATCGCTGGCTTTGAAAGCAGACCAAGGCAGGCCAGCAGCACGGGTCAATTCCCGTAGCAGCCTCCCTGAACAGGCGCCGGAATGTGGTGACTAGGGGCTTTTCACAGTAACTTCATTTGAAGCCGACTTGTGACAATAAGCGATTTTCATTTTTTTTTTTCATTTTCATCTCATAGGAACATATAAAATCCTGATGGGACTGGACAGGTTAGATGCGGGAACAATGTTCCTGACATTGGGGGATGTCCAAAATTAGGGGTCACAGTCTAAGAATAAGGGGTAAGCCATTCAGGACTGAGATAACAAAGAACTTCTTTTCTAAGAGAGTTGTGAACTTGTGGAATTCTCTACCGCAGAAAGCTGTTGGAGCCAGTTCATTGGATATAATCAAGAGGGAGCTGGACGTGGCCCTTGCGGCTAAAGGGATCAAGGGGTATGGAGAGAAAGCGGGAGTGGGATACTGAATTTGCATGATCAGCCATGATCATATTGAATGGTGGTGCAGGCTCGAAGGGTCGATTGGCCTACTCCTGCACCTATTTTCTATGGTTAAGGAGTGGTCAGGAATGGTAACATTGAAATGTGGTCAGGAATCAATTTTGTAAAAATCCAACCCTCAAAGTACACATTCTATAATCATAATAATTTCAGATCTGTCCTCTGTGTCTCACCTCTCTGCGTTCTGATAGTCGAGTCGTATTCAAATTGGCATTGTTTCTTTTGTTAATTTTCTTAAACCTGTCCCCACTGATTGATCCTTTCACCAATGGACACAGCCTCCTCTATAAAGGGGCCTAAACCTTGCTCTCCCTGCTGTTGGTTTTTAGGCCAGGTGGGTGGGGGAGTGTGATATTGAAGGGACAAGATTCCCTCTAGCTTCCTGCCCACCCTGACCTCAAAGTAATTTTACGCGGAGGTCAGCAAGGCCTTGAACAAGCCCGCGCCCCAATTGAGGTCCTTAAGTGTCCAATTCTTGGCCACATATCAGGTAATTTCCTGCCCAGGCTCAATTTTTAGGCTGGCTGGAGGTTTTACCCAGTGTGGAGGAAGCCTGAAAATAAATGGGCTTAGCGCTCGGGTGGAAAGGGGGAAGGTGGGGTGATTTCATCAGAAGCCCCCTTCTGACTTTGGTTAAAAATGCCCCCGCAAATCGCCTTGGAACATTTGACTATGTTAAAGGCACTGTATAAACACAAGTTGCCACTGTTGTTGTCTTCTAATCTTCCTTTCTTTTTAATGTGCCGTCAGGATGATGAGGACTTTCTCACAGTGTGCATTGGCGAGATGTTCCTCGAGTTTGTGAACATGCTGCCCGCCTTTCAGACTTACTGCATCCACCAGTCTACCTCCATCAACATGCTGAACACGCTGGAGAAAGAGAAGGAACTCCTCAGGTAGAAATCCCACCACCACGTCGCACCGCTTTGGTAGAACCCGGTTATAATTAAACTGAAACATCCAAAACACCGGATCACAGGTCTGAGCCATCAGCTCAGTGAGCCTGTTCCACCATTCAGTGCGTCAAGTTCTTCAACTCTACTGACCTCCCTTTGTTCTGATTTACTCAATACTCTTCTTCTGAAGTTCTCATTCGATTTAATCGTGAATATATATTTGTGGGCCCTAGTTTTGGTCTCGTCCATTTGTGGAAACGTCTTCTCTGTGTCAACCCTATCAAACGCTAACTTAATCTGACCAGCCTCGATCAGGTCCCCCCCCCCCACCCCACAGTCTTCGCTTTTTCAGAGACAATGCTGACGATGTGAAAAATCATGGACGGGATTCGACGGTCACCGAAGCCAAAATCGCATTCGGCCGGAGAATCCCCACTTGCACCGAACCCGGGGGCGGCACTGTTTGTGCGATGCTCCGCTCCCTCGACAACGGCATACTCACAGAGTACACCGCAGGCTGTCGGTACAGCCTCAGGATGATCACCCCCCTTCTCCCCCCGAAGGGCCGAGTTCCCGACGGCGTGGAACACTTCTTTTTTTTTTACCCGGCGTGGCGGCTGCAGACTGAGTCCAGCCCCGCCACAGTCGTTCCGTGGGCAGGGGGGGCTTTGGCAGGGGCTGGGGGCACTGGTTGGTGGGGGGGAGGGGGGGGGTGGTCTGGGGTTTGCGAACCTGGTCAAAGGGGGGCAGCCAGCGCAGCCAGCGCCGCGTTGCACAGGGCGACCACTGCAGGTCGCTGCCGTGCGTCATGTGTGGCCACGTTCCCAGCAATTCTCCGGCCGCATCCGCGGGTAAAGTTGGGGGCTCTACGCTGCGTGCCTGCTAGCCTCCCACCAGATGGAGGATGGGTGCAGCTTTTGCGCCATTTTTTCTGATGTAAAACACCACTGTTCCCATGCCGGCGTCAGCACTTCGTCTTCAAATCGGAGAATCCAGCCCCATGAGCTTTGGGGTCCTCTTACACGGCAGGTCGACTTATACACCTTATGTTACCTCCTTTAAGTCCATTCCACCATCCAGTGAGATCATGGGTTGATCTGCAACCTAACTCCATAATACCTACCTTGGCCCCGAATACACCTTAATACCCAGAAAAACCCCTAATCCCCTGAATACCCCTTAGTACCCCTGAATGCCCCTAAATACCCTGAGTACCCTTAATACCCCCGAATACCCCTTAGTGCCCCCGAATACCCCTTAATCCCTGAATATCCCCTTAACACCCCCAAATACCCCCTAATACATAGAAAAACCCTTAATACCCCCGAACACCCCTTAGTACCCACAATTACTCCGTAATACTCCGAATGCCCCTTCATACCCCGAATGCACCGTAATACCCTGAATACCCCTTAATACCCCCAAATACCTCTTAGTACCCCCGAACACCCCTTAGTACCCACAATTACTCCGTAATACTCCGAATGCCCCTTCATACTCCGAATGCACCTTAATACCCTGAATACCCCTTAATACCCCCGAATATCCCTTAGTGCTCCCGAACACCCCTTAGTACCCACAATTACTCCTTAATACCTCCGAATACCTCTTCATACCCCGAATACACATTAATAGGGGCTGGTTTAGCTCACCAGGCTAAATCGCTGGCTTTTAAAGCAGACCAAGCAGGCCAGCAGCACGGTTCGATTCCCGTACCAGCCTCCCCGGACAGGCGCCGGAATGTGGCGACTAGGGGCTTTTCACAGTAACTTCATTGAAGCCTACTCGTGACAATAAGCGATTTTCATTTTTTCATTTCAACACCCTGAATACCTCTTAATATCTCTGAATACCCCTTAATCCCTGAATATCCCTTAATAGCACAGTGGTTAGCACTGTTGCTTCACCGCGCCAGAGACCCGGGTTCGATTCGCGTCTTGGGTCACTGTCTGTGCGGAGTCTGCGCGTTCTCCCCGTGTCTGCGTGGGTTTCCTCCGGGTGCTCCGGTTTCCTCCCACAAATCCCGAAGGGCGTGCTTGTTAGGTGAATTGGACATTCTGAATGCTCCCTCGGTGTATCCGAACAGGCGCCGGAGTGTGGCAACTAGGGGCTTTTCACAGTAACTTCATTGCAGTGTTAATGTAAGCCTACTTGTGACAATAAAGATTATTATTATTATATTATTTTTAAATAAATTTACAGTACCCAATTCATTTTCCCAATTAAGGGGCAATTTAGCGTGGCCAATCCACCTACCCTGCACATCTCTGGGCTGTAGGGGCCAAACCCATTCAGACACGGGGAGAATATGTAAACTCCACACAGACAGTTACCCAGAGTCGGGACCTCGGTGCCGTGAGGCAGCAGTGCTAACCACTGCACCACCGTGCTGCCCAAGGTTATTATTATTATAATACCCCCGAATACCCCTTAATACCCTGAATACCCCTGGTTAACAAAAATCAACCCACCTCTGATTTGAAGTTAACAATTGATTTAGCACCAATTGCCATTTAGGGAAGAGAATTCCAAACATCCCCATCTTTAGTGTGAAAAACTATTTCACTCCTGAAAGGTCTGGCTCTCATTTTATCTCCGAGGGACTGGTTTAGCACAGTGGGCTAAATAGCTGGCTTTTAAAGCAGACCAAGGCAGGCCAGCAGCGCGGGTTTAATTCCCGTACCAGCCTCCCCGAACAGGCGCCGGAATGTGGCAACTCGGGGCTTTTCACAGTAACTTCATTGAAGCCTACTGGTGACAATAAGCGATTTTCATTTCATAACTCCACAATTAAATAAGACCACTATGCAAAGTTTAACGCATGAGTTGCGTTCCGGTACAATTTGTTTGCAAACTTGTCTCAGCTTTATCCTTTCTCTTTCGGCTATTACTAGTCAGAGAATTGATTATACTAGTCAGTGCTGTTTTTGCTCTGGGTTAACCAAATGTTCTCCTGCTTGCTTCCAGGATCTTCCTGGATGTGTCCCAGAATGACAACACCGCGCTCCGCCGTATGAATCTGCGGTCCTTCCTCATGGCTCCACTGCAGCGAGTCACTAAGTACCCGCTTCTCCTCAGCCGGATCAGCAACTCCACACCAGAGTACCACCCAGACCACTGCAGCCTGAGGGAGGCGAAGAGCAGGGTGGAGTCCCACCTGGAGCACATCAATATGAAGACCAAGCAAGAGGGCGCCCCGCCCTGGTCGCTCCGCTCCTTCCGCCGTGACAGCAGGCGCAACCGGGAGGTGGTCAACATCGAGATGCGGGAGATCGCCATCAAGGCAGTGGGCTGGCCTCGGGAGTATACCCGCTTCCCCATGGAGGGGGCGCTGCAGTCCTCGCAGCCCAGCGACGGCCAGTGGGCCAAGAAAGGGAGCAGGGCTCTCAAATTCCAGACCCTCCATGTGCTCCTGATGGTCAACGTGGGGCGGGAGGCCGAACCTGGCCAAGAAGGGATGGCGGCCGAGCACGGTTGGGAACTGCCACCGGTGCGGGACGCTGCGTTAGTGCTGATCCGGGACAAGAGTGGCGGCAAGTTCGCCTTGTTCCGACGCCCCATCCACCTCAGCAACTGCGTGGTCTCCTCGGACCCGGACTGCGACGATACGTTTGAGCTGTTGGACATTCGCAAGGAGGCGTTCGTCTTCCGGGACACTGACAAGCACCGGACCCGCCACTGGTTCAGGCTGATCAAGCGCTACTCGCGGGACCTAGGCTCATGGCGGAAGAGGCGCAATGCGCTTCCCAATATCATGATCAACGCAACTTACAGCAGGGCCTGAATCCAGTGTGAAACCTTGTCCATCTCACCCCCCCAAATAAAGCCACATTACAGGGAGGAGTTACTGAAAGGGGTGGGAGTGTTGGGAGCAACGAGGTTGCAAAGGCACAGATGCTCATTCTCCTGATCAAGGTTGCCAATGTCCAGAATTCCCTGGAGTCTCCAGAAATTGAAGCTTAATCTCACCTCTACTTCGGAAGGGGGGGGTGGAGGGGAAAATTAATGGGGCAAAATTAACAGTTACATGGGCAGTTACATGAAGGAATGGTGTATGGATTTGTGAAGGGCAAATGGTGTTCAACTAACTTGCTGGAGTTGTTTAATGCGGTAACAGTAGAGGGTTGATGAGGGCAATGCCGTTGATGTGGTGTACATGGACTTCCAAAAGGCACTTAATAAAATGCCGCATGAAAGACCCGTGAGCGAAATCAGAGCACATGATACGAAAAGGACAGCTGCAACTTGGGCGAGCCATGCAAAAGTCCGGTGACCTGGACGGTACCGGGAATTCCCGCCGAAGGGGGAGGCAGTAAAACGCCACCCATGCATGCGAAATTGGCTGAGTGACGGGAATGAGAGAGTAGAATAGGGGTTAACATGTTTCTCGGACCAGAGGAATGTTCCGAAAGGAGTTCCCCACGGATCGATGTTCGGTCACCCACGCCTCCTGAAATGAGCTCGACAGGGCACAGCTTCACAAATTTGCAGACAATACAAAACTTGGTTAGCACTGTGAACTGTGAGGACAGTGTAGAACTTCAAAAGAACACAGACAGGTTGGTAGAGTGGGCGGAGAGGTGGCAGTTGAGGTTTAATGCAGAAAAATGTGAACTGATTCAATTTGGTGGGAAGAATATGGAGAGGCAATTTGAAATGAAGGGCGCAAATCTAAAGGAGCAGAGGGTGTGTTTGCGCAAACATCATAGGCGGGACAGATTGAGAGCGCAATTAATAAAGCATATGGTATCCTGGGCTTTATCTATTAGGGCACATAGTACAAAAGCAAGGAGGTTATGTTAAACTTGTATAGAACACTAGTTCAGTCTCAACTGGAGTATTGTGCCCAGTTCTGAGCGCCATAATTACAGAAGGATGTGAAGGTATTAGAGAGGGTGCAGAAAAGATTCACAAGAATGGTTCCCAGAGTGAGGCACTCCAGTTATGTAGATACATTGGAGAAGTTTGGACTGTTCTCCTTGGAAAAGAGAAGGCTTGAGAGGAGACTTGACCGAGGTGTTCAAAACCATGAGGGGTCTCGACAGGGTAGATAGAAAGAAATTGTTCCCAGTGGGTGGAAGGATCGAGATCGAGGGGACACTACTCGTGGATGGGACAGCTCAGTGATGGTGGGATAATTGGACTAAGAACCAATGGAGACATGAGGAGAAACTTTGTCACACAGCGAGCGGTTAGGATCTGGAATGTGCTGCCTGAGAGAGTGGCGGAGGCAGATTCAAGTTGAGGTTTTCAAGGAGGGAATTGGAATATTATCTGGAAAGGAACACTGTGTAGTGCCATGGGGAGAAGCCAAGGAAGTGGCACAAGGGGAATTGCCCTTTTCAGAGAGCGACAATGAGCCGTCTGCCTCCTTCTGTGCCGTAACCATGGGATGATTTGAAAAAATATAATTCTTTAAACCCGTTTCCTCATTAATTATAAAAATATTGGAGCCAGGACAAAAAGGCTCATTGACTAAAAATTAACAGCAAATTCCCCCCAAATTGCAAGCTTCTGGCCACTCGCATGTTGTCCCCTTTAAGAAAATTTAAAGGTGCCACGCATTTAAATGAATGAGTCACCCACAACTAAAGATGAGAGAGGATGGTGGTCAAAGGTCATCCAATGAGATAATGAAGAACCTCGTTGCTTAACAACTGGTGCCAGGAAGGAGCCATGTCACAATGATGGACCTGTTGGACAACCAGTGGCGGGAGAGTGGGGGCGGGGAAGTCAAAGCCAGGAGGATCATGTGACAAAAACTCCAGGAACACGTCCAACTGACTGTTGTCAATCCCTGCTTCTGAGTTTGGCCAACTTTTACCTCAGTGCTTGACTGAACACCCAGCGGAGTATAACACGCAATAGAGTCACATCGTCTTTCTCCAGCAATACTTGTACATGGGGCACCTCAGGGAGGCTGGGGTTGGTGGGGGAGGGGTTGGTGGGTATTGAGCATGGTGCTGATGAATTTGAAACCTTCTCAACTCTTGCTGTCACATCATCAGGAGAGTGTAGTGGGGGTGGGGGAGCGGGTGAGGGTTCCAACTCTGGTTGGAGATTCCTAGAAACTGCACCACATGAACTACCATCTTCAGTCAAACCCATCGGACATGCATGTTCCCCTCCACCCCCATCTCCGATAACTAATAAACAAAAGCGCTGAAAGATAACGCAGGAGAAGCACAATTTATATTTTGGTCTGTTCTTCCCCTGGTTTTGCTTGCAGCAGTGTCCGAGAGATTAACCCAATTCCTGGAGTCCCCAACAATTCTGGAATGTTGGCAACACAAAGTGAAGGGGTGGGATGGGGGGGGGGGGGGGGGGGAGTAGGAATGAACTTTGGCGCCTTTAAAAAGACAAACTTTTCACACCGTGTCCATTTTAGTAGGTTGTCAGCGTAAACTTGAGCCTCCTCGGCCTAGTCAGGTGGCTCCCCCCCCCCAAGCCCAGTGCAGTGTTCAAAGCCATTTTCCCATCTACACATTGGTCCTGTCACGGGAAAAGGCGACGCCCCAAAAGTATCTTGTGTATTAGTCTTGCCCATGAAACATTTTCTCTCCTCGGGGAGTGTCTTCGCAACTTTAATGTGGTGGATTTTGGCCGAGCTGCCTGTGTTGCTACGATAGGAATGCAGCCGTGTTTGATGCTTGAGTTTGGTCTTCCCGCTCTAGAAACAGAATCAGTTTCGATTCGAGTCAACAGTCTTGTTTATCCGTTTTGGAAAGGATGTGCTTTATGTCTGTCTGTACGTGTAATCTGGCATCCAGTTCATGGTTCTCAAAGCGTGGTCCGAGGACCGCCGACGGTCCAGGGTCTAGTAGGCCCGTTAAAAAAAAAAAATGCAAGCCACTGGCACACAACGTCACGGCCAAGGTCATACAAGAGAACAGACCGGAACCCTCACCCCTAATAACCGTGTAACATCGCGCAACCAAACCGTTCCCACAATATGCAGGGCAACATCAGTGTAATTTTCTGGTGAAAGATCGATGTAGCTGTGACAACACACAACTGCGAGATTGTATTTTCAACACCTGTGCGGCTGAAAAGGAAGAGGGGGAACCGGCTGCTCTTGCCGTCCGATCTGAGTTTGAAGCTCTCTGGCTCGGAACCAGACATCACCTCATTGGCGCCTCGTCAAGAGCAGCCCCGCTCCCCCATTAATTAACATTTGAGGGGGGGGGGGGGGGGGGGGGGGGAGCCAAGGTGAGGTTGGACTTGTCGGTGACCATCAGCTGCAGGTGTCCCACGTTGTTACAGATACAAAAAAAACTGGCACAAAATAAAGGAGGCTGATATTGAACTAGGCCCTGACATTCACAAGCTGTTACCGTCCTCCCATTAACGTCAGCCTGATTAGGAGTGGTTGACATTTATCCATTTGAAGCACAGTTTTAGAAGTACAGCCCAGGTCACTAGCTAAACATTATAATCCGCTCCGCAGATCCCAGACCGGCCGTGAGCAGAGCCACAGAGGAACGGCCAGTGTTATATACAAATGTCCCACGTTTCTGTGTCAACTCAGCAATATGTAGGTCTGCTACCTCACTCGAGTTGGGTTACAAACAGCAATAAACAGAGGGGGAAGGGGAACTGGTACTGCAGCGGGTGAGACCCCCCCCCTGTGGTCCAGGTTTAAATTAGGATGACTGTGTTCCTGGCTGTGAGGGGATCTGCTTTCCTCAGTATTAACGCCCCTCAACCTTGCAAGCACAAGATTTCACAAAAAAAATACTTTTCTCTTTTACAAAAAATGTCATGTACCCAAAACACAAATCCCTGTATCTACCTTTATAATAGGAATGTCAACATGTCACACTCTCGTTAGCTGTTCCCCGAGTGAAGCGCCGCTACTGGCTGGAGGGCGTAACTGCAGTGTGAGATGTTAACAAGCACAATTCTCATTATAACCCGAACAGTCAATTGGAGATCATTGACCTGAATCCTTATCTTCCTCTCTCCGCAAATGCTGCCTGCCCTGCTGAGTGTTACTACAACTTACAGGGCCTGTAATGTACATCCCCAGGTGTTCCAACATTTTCCGTTATTATTCCATTACATTTGTGAATTTGTAGTGAAAATGTTCAAGTGTTCGAAAAGGGGCCCAGATTTTCCTCTGGGCACACGTAGAAGGGCCGCAAATGAATTGCAGTATTGTTACGATGCAGAAGGAGGCCATTTGGCCCATCGTGTCTGCACCAGCTCTCCAAACAGTCAACGTGGCTTAGTGCCATTCCCCCTGCACCTTGTTTCTATTTAAATAATCATCTAATGTTCTCTTGAATTCCTCGATGGAACCTGCCTCCACCACACTCGCAGACAGTGCATTCCAGACCCCAACCACTCGCTTAGCCTTCTTCTCTCCAAGGAGAACAGTCCCAACCTCTCCAATCTATCCTCATAACTGAAGTTTCTCAACACTGGGGCCATTCTTGTAAACCTCTTCTGCACTCTCTCCAGTGCATTCACATCATTCCTATAGTGTGGCCCAGAACTGTACACAATATTCCAGCTGAGCTCTAGTGTCTTGTGTAAGTTCAGCATCACCTCCTTGCTATTATACTCTATGCCCCTAATAATAAAGCCCAGGATACTATCTGCTTTATTAACTGCTCTTTCCATCTGTCCTGCCACCTTCAATGATCTGTACACATATACATCCAGGACCTTCTGTTCCTGCACCCCTTTAAGAGTTTTACCCCTTATTTTATATTATCTCTCCACGTTCTTCCTGCTAAAATTCACCTCCTCGCACTTCTCCACATTGAACTTCATCTGCCACCTGTCTGCCCACTCCAACAACTTGTCTATGCCAAATTGGTCATGTGCAATACTCTCAGAAAGAAAGACTTGCATTTATTCAGCACTTTACATCATCACTGGACATCCAATGAAGTACTTTTTGAAATGTAGTCACTGTTGTAATGTAGGAAACCGATCAGTCAATATACACAGTAAATTCGCACAAACCGCAATGTGATGGAACAGATTGTCTATTTTTATGATGTTCATTTACATGAATTGGATTGGATTGGATTTGTTTATTGTCACGTGTACCAAGGTACAGTGAAAAGTATTTTTCTGCGAGCAGCTCAACAGATAATTAAGTACATGGGAAGAAAAGGGAATAAAAGAAAATACATCATGGGGCAACACAAGATACACAATGTAACTACATAAGCACTGGCATCGGATGAAGCATACAGGGTGTAGTGATAATGAGGTCAGTTAATAGGAGGGTCATTTAGGAGTCTGGTGACAGTGGGGAAGAAGCTGTTTTTGAGTCTGTTCGTGCGTGTTCTCAGACTTCTGTATCTCCTGCCCGATGGAAGAAGTTGGAAGAGTGAGTAAGCCGGGTGGGAGGGATCTTTGGTTATGCTGCCCGCTTTCCCCAGGCAGTGGGAGGTGTAGATGGAGTCAATGGATGGGAGGCAGGTTCGTGTGATGGACTGGGCGGTATTCACAACTCTCTGAAGTTTCTTGCGGTCCTGGGCCGAGCAGTTGCCATACCAGGCTGTGATGCAGCCCGATAGGATGCTTTCTATGGTGCATCTATAAAAGTTGGTAAGGGTTAATGTGGGCATGCCGAATTTCCTTAGTTTCCTGAGGAAGTATAGGAGCTGTTGTGCTTTCTTGGTGATAGCGTCGACGTGAGTGGACCAGGACAGATGTTTGGTGATTTGCACCCTAAGGAATTTGAAACTGCTAACCATCTCCACCTCGGCCCCGTTGATGCTGACAGGGGTGTGTTCAGTACTTTGCTTCCTGAAGTCAATGGCCAGAATAGGATGGGAATAGAGGGATACGGACCCCGGAAGTGTAGAAGATTTTAGTTTAGACGGGCAGCATGGTTGGTGTAGGTTTGGCGGGCCGAAGGGCCTGGTCCGGTGCTGTACTTTTCTTTGTTCTTTGTTCTTTGTTTTCATTGAGCATAAATATTGGCAAGGACACCAGGAATGACAGTGCTGAAGAAGAGTTATGTTCGACTTGAAATGTTAACTCTTTCTCTCTTCACAGATGCTGCCAGACCTGCTGAGTATTTCCAGATCTTTCTCGTTTTTATACGAGCAATAACTCCCTGCTCGCCTTCAAAATAGTACCATGGGATTTTTTTTGTAAAACACCCAACTGAACAAGCAGGTGTGGCTAATGGGTTAATGGGTTTAAGATCTGATCCGAAAGTCAGCACCTCCTGCTGTGCAGCATTCCCTCAAGTACAGCACTGAAAAATGAAAAAAATGAAAATCGCTTACTGTCACGAGTAGGGTTCAATGAAGTTACTGTGAAAAGCCCCTAGTCGCCACATTCCGGCGCCTGTCCGGGGAGGCTGGTACAGGAATTGAACCGTGCTGCTGGCCTGCCTGGGTCTGCTTTCAAAGCCAGCGATTTAGCCCGGTGTGCTAAACCAGCCCCTTAATTTTTGTGGTTAAGTCCTGGAGTGGGATTTGAACCCAGAACCTTATAACTCAGAGGTAAGTGTGCCAAGAACTAAATTGTAGCTGATAGGGCTCAAATATTGAGCAAATACTTACGATGCACCAATCAGGCTGCATCAGGTTAGGTGAATTGGACATGCTAAAATTGTCCCTTAGTAGTGTCCAAAGATGTGCAGGTTAGCTGGGGTTACGGGAATAGGGTGGGGGAGTGAGCCTAGATAGGGTGCTCTTTCAGAGTGTCGGTGCCAACTCGATGGGCCGAATTGCCTTTTGTACTGTAGTGATTCTATGGCTTCTATGGATTTAAGAATACTTTCCCTCTTGCAGACTTCTTGTAAAGGAAGTAAGTCAACTGCTGCAATTGCAGACACCACAGCTGCCTCCTGCTATCTCATCCAAGTGGCCATATGAATGGGGGTGAATGCCAGAAGCCTCTAGAGCGAGCAGCAATGGCATCCACACACACACAGAGGGAATGTTCCAGGATGAACGTCAGTCAGAAGCAGGAGCTCTGACAAATCTTACCCTGTCGCTGACCCAGAGCGGCTGAGGCCCTCGTCAGCTGAGATAAGCCAGGCCTTCCTGTACTACATGGCTCAGTTCTACAGTTGCCACCTCATTTACCAACAGAGCCAAGAGTGGAAAGGCTGCGTTATGTCATTTAGTTACTCCAACGGATTTATGGTCACATATGGAAGACCTGAGGAGCGTTGACAGGAACTCTCCAAGACCTGTGCGCTCCTCCAATTCTGACCTTCTACGTATCCAAGATTTCCCTCGTTGCGCCATTGGTGGCGATGCCTCTGGCTATCTAAGCCGTAAGCTCAAGGCTCCCTTCCGTATACCTCTCCATTCCAACTCTCTCCTCAATGGTGCCCCTTCTATCCTGTCCCTTTGACCAAGCTGTTGATCTCCTGTCCTCAGATTTCCTCATGGGGTTCTGTCAAATTTTGTTTGATAACATTCCTCTGGACCAGCATGGGATTAGCTGATTTCAACTCTCCCAACATTAATTGGGATAGTCACTGTGTTCAGGGCTTAGATGGAGTGGAGTTCTTAAAATATGTACAGGAGAACTTTTTAACTCAATATGTAGAGGGCCCAACAAGGGACAGTTCAGTGCTGGACCTAATTCTGGGGGAATTAAGCTGGACAGGTGGTTGATGTGTTGGTGGGGGAGCATTTTGGTGATAGAGACCACAACATGCTACAATTTAAGTTTGTTATGGACCAAGAAATGGACAAGTTGCAAAAAAAGGTTATGGATTGGGGGAGAGTGGATTTTAGTTAAATAAGGCAGGATCTGGCCAAGGTAGACTGGAAAGAGTTACTCGTGGGGGAATCTACAGAAGAGCAGTGGGGGGTTGTTCAAAAAGGAAATGGGGAGGTTACAGGCCCAACATGTTCCCTCCAGAGTAATGGGTAGGAGTAACAATCCCAGAGAACCATGGATGACCAGAGACACTCTGGATACAATGGGAAGGAAAAGAGAGGCTTTTAGCAAGTACAAAGGGAGAAACTCAACGGAGGTATTAGTGGAGTACAGAGAGTGCAGGATGGAGTTTAAGCAAACAATTAGGAGAGCGAAGGGGGGAGATGAGAAAGCTCTGTCTGGTGAAAGTGGGAAAAATTCCTAAGATATTCTATAAGTATATTGATGGGAAAAGGATAACCAGGAAAAGAATAGGGCCAATTAGGGACCAACAGGGAAATCTGTGGGTGGAGCCAGAGGACATTGGTGGGATGTTGGACGAATTGTTCATATCTGTCTTCACCCAAGAGAATGAGGAGGTATATATAGATATATATATATAGGGAAAGAGACCGTGAGGTTCTTGAGCAAATTGCCATGGGAAGGGATAAGATAATGGGGCTGTTTAGCACAGGGCTAAATCGCTGGCTTTGAAAGCAGACCAAGCAGGCCAGCAGCACGGTTCGATTCCCGTAACAGCCTCCCCGAACAGGTGCCGGAATGTGGCGACTAGGGGCTTTTCACAGTAACTTCGTTTGAAATCTACTCATGACAATAAGCAATTTTCAATTTCAATTTCAATTTTCAATGGAGGTGTTGGCCGGCTTAAAAGTGGACAAATCTCCAGGTCCAGATGAATTGTGGAAAGTGAGGGAAGAAATTGCAGGGTCTCGGACCTAAATTTTTAATTCCTCTCTGGCCACGGGGGAGGTGCCAGAGGATTGGAGAACCGTGAATGTGGTCCCATTATTTAAGAAAGGTTGTAGAGATAGGCCAGGGAACAACAAACCAGTGAGTCTCAGATCAGTGGTAGGGAAGCTACTGGAGAAGATTCCGAAGGAGTGAATCTATCTCCACTTGGAGAGGCAAGGTTTGATCAGGGATGGTCAGCATGGCTTTGTCAGAGGGAGGACATGCCCAACAAATTTGATTGAATTTTATGAGTATGTGACCAACCAGGTGTGTAGATGAGGGTAGTGCAGTTGATGTAGTTTACATGGGTTTCAGCAAAGCAGTTGACAAGGTCCCACATGGGAGATTAATAAAGAAGGCAAATGCACATGGGATACAGGGTAACTTGCTAAGGTGGATTCACAATTGGCTTGGCAGTAGGAGACAGAGGGTGATGACAGACGACTGCTTTAGTGACTGGAAGCTAGTGACCAGTGGGGTACCACAGGGATCTGTGCTGGGACCCCTATTGATTGTCATTTATATAAATGACATAGATGACTATGTGGGGAGTAGGATCAGTAGATTTGCCAATGACACAAAGATCGGCTGGGTGGTTAACAGTGAGGCTGAGAGTCTTGGGGTACAGGAATGGGGCCTCACGGTAGCATGGTGGTTAGCATCAATGCTTCACAGCTCCAGTGGTCCCAGGTTCGATTCCCGGCTGGGTCACTGTCTGTGTGGAGTCTGCACGTCCTCCCCGTGTGTGTGTGGGTTTCCTCCGGGTGCTCCGGTTTCCTCCCACAGTCCAAAGATGTGCGGCTTAGGTGGATTGGCCATGCTAAATTGCCCGTAGTGTAAGGTTAATGGGGGGATTGTTGGGTTACGGGTATACGGGTTACGTGGGTTTAAGTGGGGTGATCATTGCTTGGCACAACATCGGGGGCCGAAGGGCCTGTTCTGTGCTGTACTGTTCTATGTTCTATGAAGATGCAGACAGGGTGGTCAAATAGGAAAAAAAAGTGGTTGATGAAATTTAACCCTGAGAAGTGTAAGGTGATGAACTTTGAAAGGAGTAATGTGACAAGGAAGTATTCAATGAATGGTATGATACGGGGAAGTTCCTGGGAACAAAGGGACCTTGGCATGTTTGTCCATAGAGCTCTGATGGCAGAAGATCAGGTTAACAAGGTGATGAAAAAGGCACATGGGACACTGTGATTACAAAAGCATGTTGGAGTTATAGAGAACTTTAGTGAGGCCACTGTGTGCAATTCTGGTCACCACATTACAGGAAGGATGTGTTTGCGCTGGAGGGGGTGCAGAGGCGATTCATCAGGATGTTGCCTGGGATGGAGCATTTAATTTATGAAGAGAGGTTGGATAGGCTTGGGTTGTTTCTGCTGGAGCAGAGAAGACTGAGGGGTCACCTGATCGAGGTGTACAAGTTTATGAGGGGCATGGACAGAGTGGATAGGGAGCAGCTGTTCTCCTTAGTTGAAGGGTCAGTTACGAGGGGACACAAGTTCAAGGTGAGGGACAGGACGTTTAGGGGGTTTGAGGAAAAACATTTCTACCCAGAGGATGGTGTCGGTCTGAAATGCACTGCCTGGGAGAGGTAGAGGCGGGATGTCTCACATCCTTTAAAAAGTACCTGGATGAGCACTTAGCATGTCACAATATTCAAGTCTATGGGCCAAATGCCAGCAAACAGGATGAGGTAGGCAGGTCAGGTGTTTTTCATGTGTCAGTGCAGACTCGATGGGCCAAAAGGCCTCTTCAATGCTGTATTATTCTGTGATTCTGTGATGTTTTTACTATGAAGGTGTTGTATAAATGCGATTTACTGTTGTTGATCTGCACTCACGTAGACACTGCATGACATGGTGTGGAGGGACAGAGCGAGTAACAATGGGGAGGTGGTGGTGTAATGGTAATGTCACTAGACTAGTAATCTAGGGACCCTGTCTGATACTCTGGTGACATGGGTTCAAATCCCACCATGGTAGCTGGTGGAATGTATATTCAGTTAATAAATCTGGAATTGGAGTGGAGGGTGAGATTTATCAGCTGTTCCCACAGGCAGGAAATTCCAGTCCCATGCTGACGCACAGGTATCCCAACGATGAGGGACTTCCTGTTGACAACGGTGGGACACCTTCACCACCGAGAAAACACAGCGGGCTGGTGGGAAAATCCTGCCTGTAGTCTCAGAAATGGCAATTATTCTTGATTTAAAAAAAATCTATCTTGTTCACTAATGTCCTTCAGGGAAGGAAATCTGCCGTCCTTACCTGGTCTGGTCTACATGTGACTCCAGATCCACAGCAATATTGTTGACTCTTAAGTGCCCCCTCAAGGGCAATTGGAGGACGGGCAACAAAGGCACAAAACAGTCCTGATGGACCAGCCATCCCCACTTGGGCTGTCGACCTCTTAGGCTGCTGAGGCCGCTGGCCAGCGCCTTCTCTCTTTCCTGGGCCGACACCAGAACAATGTTGGAATTGCGTCTTTCTATGCTCCATCTGTCCCTTGCCCCTGAGCAAAGCGAAATGCAGCAGAGGTTTATTGCTCTTCGAACTGCCGAGGCGGAGGGATGGAAATCAAATCAGAGACACGTGAGGCCAGAACCGGAGAAACGCAGAGATCTTGGAGGGTTGTAGAGGCGAGGGGGTGTGGGGATGGACGTCAGAGAGATAGGAAGGTATGAGGCCACGGAAGAATTTTATAGAATTATAGAATCCTTACAGTGCAGAAGGAGGCCATTTGGCCCATCGAGTCTGCACCGACCCTCTGAAAGAGTACTCCACCGAAGCTCACTCCCCCGCCCTGTCGCAATAATCCCTTAACCTAACCTGCACAACTTTTTTGGAAGGGGCAATTTATCATGGCCAATCCACTTAACCTGCACATCTTTGGACTGTGGGAGGAAACCGGGGCACCTGGGGGAAACCCACACAGATATAGGGAGAAAGTGCAGACTCCACACGGACAGTCACTCGAGGCCGGAATTGAACTCGGGACCCTGGAGCTGAGAGGTAGCAATGCTAACCACTGTGCCACCGTGCCGCCTTGCATTACATTTTAGAATTGAGGTGTAGCCAGACCAGGAGACACCATAGGTTACAAAATCGAAAGAAGTAAAAGGAAACCACTTGAATGCGATGGGAAAAAAATACAATTTAACATCAGCGAATAGCTGAAATATAGAGCCTGCCTGTTTACAGTCAATAGAGGAGCTGAGCCTTCAAAGAAAACCATAGAATGTATTATCAAAAAGGTGGGAACTTAATCAGGATTAGTATTTGGCAATGCTTTATCGTATATTAATTGTTTACTCATGAGGCAGATGGATTATTAAATAAAGAATGAAATTTCAGCAAACTGGTGCAGCAAAGACGAGATTAAAAAATAAGGCTGGTGAGTAAGATTGTGTCTGGGCCGTACGAGCGTAAAACCCCTTTTGGAATAATTGACGCTTCAAAATTTGCGTGAATGGGCAATAATCGATCTGATTATTTATGGCCAGACAGGGAATCACGTGGGGAAGATGTTTTATTTATTAAGGGAAGACACTAAGGAAACATGCCAACCAACAACCCCTCCCCTTGTTAATTTTGCAATTTTGGAAATTTCTATAAAAGCGTCAATAGGAGGCAAGTGGTAGAATCTTACGATCCCATGTCTTCTCACTGCTTCCAGAGTGGCCAACCAGACATCCAATTTTGTGACTTAAGTGTTCTATTTTACAGAATGATTTGGTTCCCTGTCCACCGACGTCTCCACCATAGCATTTTCATCCTTGTTTTCAAATCCTTCCATGGCCTCGCCCCCTTCCCTATCTTCGGAAACTCCTTCAGCTCATCAACCCGGATTTCTCTACTCTCCTCCCATTCTGGCCCCTTGTGCATTCCCGATTTTCACAGCTCCACCGTCGGCAGCTCCGCCTTCAATGGTCCAGGCTCCAAACTGTCCCCGGAGCTCTCCGTCTCTCTTTCCACCTTTGAGAATTTCCTTAAAACTTGGGCCAAACTTTCAGTCGCCTTCCCCCGTTCTGTGACTTGGTGTCAAGTTTTTTTTTAACAATTGCTCCCATGAAGCACCTTAGGATATTATATTCAGTTGAAGGTGTTGTTTAGATGCCCTAGAGCAGGGGTGGGCAAACTACGGCCCGCGGGCCGCATGCGGCCCGCCAAAGGTATTTCTGCGGCCCACCAAGTCATTAAAAAAAAAAAAAAAAAAATTTTTTTTTAAAAAAATTTTTTTTTTTTTTTTTTTAAATTTTTTTTTAAAGGTTAATGGGTGGGGGGGCTGTTGGGTTACTTACTGGCATAGGGTGGATACGTTGACTTGAGTAGGGTGATCATTGCTTGGCACAACGTCGAGGCCCGAAGGGCCTGTTCTGTGCTGTACTGTTCTATGTTCTATATGAGGCGCCCAGAATCATAACCGGGTGAAGTAATTATTTTACTTAATATACTATGCGGCCCTTTGTGAATTGTGAATTTCTGAATGCGGCCCTTGCACGGAAAAGTTTGCCCACCCCTGCCCTAGAGGATCACCTCTACAGGAATTGAAAATTAATCGGCAGGTGTTCCAACTATTGTGATTAAAATAAATGAACTAAATGAAATGAACTGAGGGACGAATTACAAGGGGCAGCCCCTTAAAGAGATACTATCTTAAACAAAAACAAATCACAAATGAAACTTCCAATGTCAAGCTAAAATGGAACTAAGAGGGTTAATAAGGCACCCCAGTCCCTGTGGGGCCCAACGGGCATGGAAGGTCTCAATGGTTTCCATGGACACCACATGCTCCCTCTCCAGGGGCATCTCTGCCGCAAATGTGGTCGTGGTAGAGGGGTGGACAATCGGGCCGGACAATCCCTTTGGTCGCCCGCTGCCTGGAATTGTCCACGGCAAGTTTGGCCAAACGCAGGACCTGGTTTACGAGGATGTCCTTTCCCGCCCCTCTCCGCACCGGATGCCCATAGATCGGGAGCATGGGGGCTGAAGTACAAACAAAACTGTAACAAGAGGTTTTTCAAATGACTAAAAACGGGGGGGAGGGGCAGTCTAAAGCAACCTATAAGTAGCAGGCACTGCTAGGATTCATAGCCGAGATCTCCAGTCTTCTAGACAGGCACTTTAACCAACTAAGCCACAGCACCACTTTGCAGAACGCCAATCTGCGAGCAGAACCCTGGACAAGATTCATAGGGGCATTAAAAAAAAAGTTTTGATTTCAATTTCTTTGCACACTTGGGTTTTTTTAGTTACAAAATGGTTGGCGATTTCGAAAGGGAGGGGTGATTTGGCCGAGTGTCAAGAATAAATGAATGGGTAAGGAAGAAGTTGGGAAGTTAGGGGTTGCAGGTCATGTGATGAAACCGCCAGGAATTTATTCAACCAGAACTGGCAACGTGATGGCCTGCGGAACATTGAAAGGTGCTACACGAGTGTAAGCTATTAATGTGCTTGTGGTCCAGAAGGGTCATCCAGGCTCTGTTCCACGCAGACAGTGAAGGCCAAGGCAGCAGGTTAGGAAAGAAGCTCTACAATGAGCCACAAGCAAATGTGGGCCAAGAAAGACCATTTAAAAGGATCATATTTTGCTGTTTTGATGAGTGGAACTGCCCAGCTATATTTGCTAATGCTTTTTCTCTTGGAACCAAGAATGCCTGCAAATTATTTGGAATGTGAGGCCAGGTTTTAAGCATTATGCATGAATGAAACATGCGCCACTGTGAGTTCTCAGGGCCCCCATCTGATTTGTTTTGACTGAGCTGTGATGCTAAGACCTGCTGTAATTGTCGAAGCATTAACTTCGCTGTTTGCTGTAATCCCCAAATGCACGGATGCTTCAAGCTTATTTACCGTTCTGCTTTGTTCTCTAAGCCCATTGAAACTCGTTGACAAACCCCATTCCTGTGTTCATGAGACCAAAAGGACAGTCCTCCACACCATCTCACCTCCTCCATCCACAATCAACTTATTTTCCTTTCACAATGTCCAATGTTTGCAATGCTTTTTGCCTCCATTACTGTATCAAAACGCCTGTTTAGAACTTTAATCTTTTTTCATACAATCTACTTGACTTAATTAACTCTCAGACTGACCCTGTGTTAGTCTTGAATTTGTAACCCTGTTCAGGATTTATTTTTATGTAATGCACCTCATCCATACCTTTGTTACCTAGAGGCACAACAGCCCCAAAGTTCTTCGAGACAACCTCCCCCATTCTGTAAAATTGTGCTTATCCAAAACTCCGATGCCTTTATCCTAACTCGCAACAAGTCCTGTTTCCCAACAGCCCTGTGCTTACTGACTACATTGGCTCCGGACCACCCACCCCAAATTTAGAATGTTCAGCCTTGCTTTTGAATCCCATGATGGCTTTATCTCTCCCTATAGTCTCCTTCAGCCCTACAACCCTCCGGGATCTTACAGCTCCTCCAATTCTGGCCTCTTTTGAATTCCAAACACTAATTGTTTCATTGCTGCCATCTGCCTAAAGCTCCGATATTCCCTCGTAAACCTCTCGCCTTAAGACCCGGCTTATAATCTACCTCTTTGGCCAAACCTTTGGTCACCTGTCCCAACATCTTGTGTGCGTTTGGTGTTCAATGTTGTCTGATAATTGCTCCTGTAAAGCACCTTGGGATGTTTCAAAGCTGCAATATAAATTCTTGTTGTTGTCGTGGTTACTGTCAGTTGGAATTATAATCAAAGAGAGGGAAGAGAGTCATTCTTTTTTTGGGAATGTGAAAACTGAATTGATCCCTTACTCTGTAATACTATTGTATTGTTGTGTTGGCAATTTCCTCCGATTTGGATCTAGGTGCAGGCGGCTTTGGGAGTTTGAAGTTGGACAACATTGCGGATTCTTCTGGGAGACATCCATTGCCTTGTGTTATGCTGCTTGGTCAGTCTAGTGCCTGCCCTCCGTAGAAACCCATCACCATTTTTGGTGAGTTCCCAAACAACTGAGTAAGCCACACAGGCAGGGTCTCTGCTGGCAAGCTTACTCCCTCCAGTGATACACGTATACAATTCCAGGCAGCGGAAGCACAGATTAGCAAGAGACAATGGATACTCAATGTACACCAATTCAAGTATTAGGTATGTTCAAGTTTGAAATTGTTAAGGAATATGGAGATCGGGTGGAAAAGTGGAACAGAGAAAGGAAAATCAGCGTGCATCTTATTAAATGGCAGAGCAGGGTTGAAGGGCTGTATGAATTTGCTGTAAGAGTACTACTGGAGTTTAACCATATAAAATCTCCTGCTGCTGTATGAGAACATTTCCCGCTTCTTATCCAGTGACCCGATTAAACATAGAACAGTACAGCACAGAACAGGCCCTTCGGCCCTCGATGTTGTGCTGTTAGCATACTAGCTTGCATGGTCTGCGGGACATGACAAGTCGACCCCTCGAAAGGCCATTCATTAATGAGCCGAGATCAGTCATGGACAGTGTCCTGGATTATTGAGGACCTGGCTCAGGTGCTGCCTTAGTGAGACACCTACGCAGGGCTGACCCGAGTCTGGTCTTGCAGCCACGAAGGGGATGCTGCATTGTTGGAGGAACCACCTACCTGATGAGATGTTAAGCCCTCTCAGTTTGATGTAAAAGGTCCCATGGCACTATTCTGAAGAAGAGCAAAGGGAGTTTTGCCCAGGGTCCTGACCAATATTTATCCCTCCACCAACAACAAAGAATTTTCCGACCATTATCACATTGGTGCACAAATTGCCATGTTTCCTACAATGCAGCAGTGGCCACATTTGAAAAGTACCATTTTTTTTCTTTATCCTGTCATGGGAGGTGAGAGTCGCTGGCTAGGCCAGCATTTGTTGCCCATCCCTAATTGCCCTTGCACTGCCGGTAATTACGAGTCAACCACATTGCTGTGGGGTCTGGAGTCAAGTCTAGGCCAGGCCATGTAAGGACGACAGATTTCCTTCCCTAAAGGACATTAGTGAAACCAGCTGGGTCTTTATAATAATGGATGGGCGCTATTACTGAGACTAGATTTATATTCCAGATTTATTAATGGAATTTAAATTCCACCAGCTGGTGGGAATTGAACCCCCTGTCTCCAAAACATTAGGCTGGGCCTCTCATAATCTTTATTAGTGTCACAAGTAGGCTTACATTAACACTGCAATGCAGTTACTGTGAAAATCCCCTAGTCGCCACACTCCAGCGCCTGCTCTGGTACACTGAGGGAAAATTCAGAATGTCCAATTCACCTAACAAGCACGTCTTTCGGGACTTTGTGGGAGGAAACCGGAGCGCCCGGAGGAAACCCACGCAGACACGGGGAGAACGTGCAGGCTCCGCACAGACAGTGACCCAAGCCGGGAATCGAACCTGGGACCCTGGTGCTGTTAAGCTACAGTGCTAACCACTGTGCTACCCTGCCACTCTAGTCCAGTAACATTCCTAGTTGATTCCTAGTCCGTAACATTCCCACTACACCACCATCTTCCCCCACTTCACCGGCATGGAGACATCCTCATGGTATGGAAGGTTCCATATAAATGCCAGTCTTTGCGCTATTGCTCAAGATGAATCTCTACCTCTGTCTCTGGCAGATGGGATGAGACCATACCCGGAGTTCTTTGCTGAGGATTAAAATTCACTGAAAACCTGATGAACTAATCTGTGCACATTGTGCACGACAGAACTAATGTGAAGAAATTGAGATGCTTTCAAAAATTCAATATTTGCGTATCCAATTTACACTTAAGAAACTTCAATTGCAAATGAAGTTTGCACCAATTTGAAAATGTTGTCAAAAAAGCATTGTGTGGTTAGCACTGCTGCCTCATGGCACTGAGGTCCCAGGTTCGATCCTGGCCCTGGGTCACCGTCTGTGTGGAGTTTGCACATTCTCCCCTTGTTTGCGTGGGTCTCAACCCCACAACCCAAAAGATGTGCAGGTTAGGTGGATTGGCTATGCTAAATTGCCCCTTGATTGGAAAAATGAATTGGGTACTCTAAATTTATTTTTTAAAAGCGCTGTGCATTTTTTTAATGACCTGGAGCATGGGAAACCTGTAGTTCCCTGTTGCATTCTCTATGGCAGTACCTGTCAATAGAAGTCAACTTGCCAACCAATCAGTACCCTTTTCTCCTGTAGTATAAATTTTTGTGATTGTTTGAAATTTGACATTTTTGCGTTTGTCCTGATGAGTGCAAGATGAAAAGCTTCAGCAACATGTGTCTGTTCTCAGCAATGATAACCGGAGTGCGATGTACCCTTCAAAATTTAGTCGTTACACATGGAACGATTTTTCTTTTTCCATCACCATCTTCCCCCGAAGTGGGAACATTACTTCCTCCACCAAATCTAGAGGAGGCCAAACAGCTCGGAAAAGAGTCGAGGAAGAAAAATAGAAGGATGTGCTTTATACTGCGCTTTTCACAATCTCGATGTCCCTCAAAAGGAGTTTGCGAGCAACGATTTAGGTTTGAAGAATAGGTCACTGTTGCAGTCTCGGAAACGCGGTAGTCAAACATGCGCACAGCAAGATCCCACACAAAAAGCAATGTGACGATGACCAGGTAATCTGTATTCAGTGATCATGTCTGAGGGATAAATATTGGCCAGAGCACCAGGAAGACCTCTACTGCTGTTCTTCAAAATAATGCCATGGGACATTCACATCCACCCCCCAGAGTTTAGCATTTTATCTGAAAGAACAGCACTCCCTTGGAATGTCGACCGACACTTTGTGCTCAAGTCTTTGGAGTGCTACCTGACCTCTGTCACAGCTAACCACTAAGTCAACCAATTGTCAAACAGCGTATGGCGATTACAAAACTCCCAGAAAAAAATATACTGTTTCCTTTCGAGACAGACTCCAATAACATGTCTAAATCTTGTGCGTTTTTGGGAACATTCAGCCCCTCCGGCCTGCCATTCAAATAGACCTCGGCTGCTCCGCATGGCAACTCCACCTGCCCACCTTGGCCAAATTGTTTTCATAACCAGATCTCACTCATCTAACTCAATATGTGTAACACCCAGGGCGATTACCAGGGATGTATTTTTTAAAAATAGAGCACATTACAGTCTGTATTTTAGATGCCTGTTAGGTAGGACACCGTACTGTATATCTACTCTTCAGAAGATACCAAATGGACTATCTTTCCATGCTCAACAGCCTGTCAGTGTCTGGATTGTGGCTACATCGTGACCCTACCCATTCTTTTAGACAAACCATAGTCACGCCGCTTACAAAGTTGCAAGCAAAGATTCAGACTGCTGTTTTGTAGTGGAGATAATTGCACATATTTAATCCTGAAGCCTCGACACTCGCGAGGAATCAACTTGTGAACTGCGTTTTAACTTTGTAAATTTGTTTTCCCCCTCCCTCCTCTGGAATGTTTTTGCAGAACTCTAGGTACTTCCTTACGACCTAAAACTTGGACTGGATGTTACCGAGGTGTGTATAGTGTATTATTGTACATCTTAAAATAATTAAAACACAATTCTAAAGAACGTGTAGGTATTTTCCTCGTAGATACACGTTTCTCGGGACGCCTACGGGATTCTCAATGAATGCAAATCTTCTTGGTGGCAGCCAATCACCTTCACAACGCCAGGTTATAGAATGAATCAGATTCTTACAGGACAGAACGAGGCCGTTCAACCTGTGTCAGCTTTATGAAAAAGTAATCCAATTAGATCCACTTACCCTCTATTTATGTTTGTAAAAGTATATTTGAATTTCTTTTTGAAAGTTACTAGTGAATCTGCTTCCACCACACTTTTAGGCAGCACCTTCTAGATCAATGTATTTTATTTTAAAAAAGGACACCCCATCTCCCCTCCTAGTATTTTTTGTTGATTATCTTAAACAGGTCGTATGGGTTACCACTGGCAGGAGTGGTCTCCTCAATTATTCTGTCATAACCCTTCAATGCTTTTGAACACCTCTATCAAATCTCTTAACCTTCTCTCCTCCAAGAGAACCATCCCAACTTCTCCATGTTACTGAACATCCCGACCAGCGCCTTATCAAGGTTCGGCATCGCTTGCTTGCTTTTGTATTTTTCATCTTAAAGGCATAGAAATTCAGCCTAACCTGGAGAGAAATTAGAACAGGGAGGGCCCTCGCTGCCACATAATAATCCATTGTCTGGGATCATACATACAAGGTGGGAAATTGGGGCAGAGGTAGCGGAGGGGCAGCAGCTGAGAAAATAGGGAGAGGGGGAGTCAGATGAAAAGTGTGGAAATAAATATGACTGTGCAGTTGTTGCTGAACTGGAACTGCAAGTGTGGGAGGACAGAGACCTCTTATGGTGGAACATTATCGTTACAGCTCTAGCTACTGTAACAGATTCAAAATACTCATGGAAGCCATTCAGCCCATCTTGCGTCAGCATCCTCTACAGTAGTCCCCACTGCTGCATCCAACTGTCTCTCAAATAACTCCAGAGTTATTGTCTCCACCACTCTGCCTGGAAGGTCACTCCACATATTAACTACTGTGTTTTTAATTCCTTCATGGGTTGTGGGCATCATTGGCATGGTTGCCTAATTGCCCTTCAGGCAGTTTAGAGTCAACCACATTGCAGTGTCTGGGGTCACATGTAGGCCAGATTAGGCAAGGATGGCCGATTCCCTTCATTCATGAACCAGGTTTTTTTTTAAAACAATAATCGCTGACAGTTTCATGGGGCATGATTCCCTGGCATTCCCACCAGCACGTTTCTCAGTGTCTTCTGGTCCCACTGCTGTTGATGGGATTTCCCATCAAGTCCAACCCCATGCCGCCGGGAAACCCATGTGGGGAGGGGGGGGGCACGCGTTGGCGGCCCTGGAAGATCCCACCGGCGTGAACAGCCAGAAGGTCCCACCCATGGTCTCAATTACTGAACCTCACCTTCAATTCCAGACATCACTCCAAACCTTACTTTTTACTGGTGACCCCAAGGCCCCCGTCTCCCTGGTTAACCTCAACTAAATTACTGGAGTGCCCCTTTTTCTATTCACTTGCCCATCTCCAGCATTCCCTCTCATTCATCAGAATTCAACTCACAAATCCGGGCACAGTGACAATGAGGGGAATGGCCACCTTCTGGGCTGTAACATTCTGTGGAACCTTCTTACCCCTCAACTGCCCCACCCCAAAATAAGACCACAAGCAAATTTCGACAATTGGTTTATTCCATTTGCAGTCAGTACATAAAAAGGCCTAGTCTAAAGATAAATGAACTGAGCACAACTTCAGTGACAAAGGTGGGATGTATTGTACATTTCCAGGAAAGCTCACCACTTAAAATTATTAGCGGCATGGATTTTTCTCTTGAAGAACATAAGGCTGTGCTCAACTCCAACCCCCTAACACAAGAGGGAAATTAAACCTCTTTCAAACACAAAATGGCAACAGTGCGGGATAATATTGCTCCCTTTCCCATATGCCAACATTATACTCAACATTTTCCGTGTCTCCATCACCGTGGTTAGATTGCAAACAATGTCTGGCAGTAACAAATTTACCTCCTTTCAATGCCCCATTTACCCTCCCTAACCCCACCAGAAGTTATTTTTCCACCACTTTACCCTCTGTGGGTTCGTCTCCTTTCCCTAGCCCCCGTATCGACAGGTCATACACCACTTCCTCGATCTTTTTCACGTCGTACTTTAGGCCATCGTAACGTTTCCGCAGGGAGTCGTTCTTCAGATTGAGCAGACGGAATCCAGAATCCAGTTCGTTGATAAAGGAGGAGATTCGGAGGGGCCGGGTGTAGTCACCGGCAGTGACGCTGTTCAGAGCGAGCCTCGCCTATTCAGCAACGAGCCAGAAGAGAACGGGAAACATTACATTAATACAAGAACTGGCGCCCACAAACCCCTTTTATTACCCCTCCGGTTAACCTCGTCCTCTCCTCTGCAGCCCCCACTCACTCGCTCTCCTCTTCCACACCACCAATTGTCCCCCCTCCCCTGGCCCCATTACCAATTGACCCACTCCCTTGCCCCCATTACCAATGGTCACCCCCCCTTGCCCCCATTATCGTTTTCGATCAAGGATTTGAGGGTTAACAGAGACAATAGTAAGGTGGGGAGGAATAGCATGGGATAGGGGTGCAGGGAAGCGAGGGGATGTGAAGGAATGAGCTGCTCTCAAGGTCCTCGCCCATATGACTGTTGCCCGTGGGCGATCGTAAAGCAATGCCAATCAGCAAACTATCCTTTAATGGGCGAGGGGTAGAGAGGGCATCTCAACACACCAGAATCGTGGCCCCCTCCTCCCGCTGCCACTCAACATCCACAAACAGAAGGGGACTTTGGATAGCTATCAGGATTAGGGATCTTGGCTTAATTCCTCTCCCTAATCCTGAGGTACCAACGCCAGCTTGTTTCAAAGCAAACCCTCTCCCAACCTGTATTTCCCCAAGGCTTTCTTTAAGAGGGTGAATGTGGTGATATTTGGGTTTGTTTAGGGGCTGGTTTAGCAAAGTGGGCTAAACAGCTGACTTGTAACGCAGAGCAAGGGCAGCAGCGCGGGTTCAATTCCCATACCAGCCTCTCCGAATAGGCACTGGAATGTGGCAACTTGGGGCTTTTCACAGTAACTTCATCGAAGCCTACTTTTGACAATAAGCAATTATTTATTTATTTATGCGTGGGCGGGTAAAACCCCGCGGGTTAAGAAGATGCTGCTGGAGCGGGGTTGAGGGGAGGGGGGTCTGGCCCTACCAAAACTACTACTGGGCGGCGAACATAGCAATGGTCAGGAAATGGGTAGTGGGGGAGGGGTCGGTGTGGAAGCAGGTGGAGGCGGCATCATGTAGGGGCACAAGTTAGGGGCACTGGTAACAGCATCTCTGCCATTCTCGCCGGCTCGGTACTCCACAAGCCGGTGGTAGCGGCTGTCCTGAGGGTGTGGGGACAGTGGTGGAAGCATGTGGGGGCGGAGGGGGCGTCGGCATGGGCACCAATTTGTGGCAACCACCGGTTTGCAACAGGGGGCTTCGACAGTTGGGATTGAGCAGTTTGGGGACTTGTTTATCGATAGAGGCTTTCTGTGTTTGGAGGAATTTGAGCTGCCCGGTGGGAATGGGTTCCGCTACTTGCAGGCAAGAGACTTTGTGCGAAGGCAGGTTTCGACCTTTGCGCGTCTGCCGCCCCAGGGGATACAAGATAAGCTAGTGTTGAAAACAGGAGTGGGAGAGGGGAAGGTATCGGAAATTTATAAAAACCTGATGGAATGGGTGGGATCCCTGATAAGGGAGGTGAAGTGAAAAGTGGGAGGAAGAACTGGGTAGGTAATTAGAGGCGGGATTGTGGGAGGATGCCCCGAGTAGAGTCAATGCGTCCTTGTCGTGTGCCATGCTTAGTCTGATACAGTTAAAGGTGGTCCACAGGACAGATATGACTGTGGCCTGAATGAGCAGGTTCTTTGAAGGGGTGGAGGACAGGTGGGGGCAGTGCGCAGGAGGGCCCACGAATCATGTTCACATGTTTTGGACATGTCCGAGGCTTGGGGGTTTTTGGCAGGGATTTGCCGATGTCATGTCAAAGGTATTGAAAGTACGGGTTGTTCCGAGTCCAGAGGCGCCGATTTTTGGTGTGTCGGAAGACACGGGAGTCCAGGGGGTGAGAGAGGCTGATGTCTTGGCCTCCCTGCTACCCAGGAGATGGGTCTTATTGGTGTGGAGGGACCCGGATCCCCCAAAATCGGGGGTATGGGTTAGTAACGTGGCAGGGTTTCACAGGCTGGAGAAGATCAAATTCGACCTAAGGGGATCGATGCTAGGGTTTTCCCGGAGGTGGCAGCCGTTTATCGACTTCTTTGGGGATAATTAAGCTTGGGGGGTGGGGGGTAAAAGGAAAGAGGGAAGCATGGGGGGGCTCGGTGAGGTGGGAAATAGTTGGTAGGAAAGGGGGATTGGGGAATTATGTACGTAAGCCATGTTGGCTGGGTTCGGTGGTTGATTGGGTGGGTGTTATTTACTTTGTTGTTTTTCCTCTTAAATTGTAAAAATTATATAACAATAATAATAATAATAATCGCTTATTGGCACAAGTAGGCTTCAATGAAGTTACTGTGAAAAGCCCCTAGTCGCCACATTCCAGCGCCTGTTCGGGGAAGCCAGTACGGGAATTGAACCCGCGCTACTGACTGGTTCTGCATTACAAGCCAGCTGTTTAGCCCACTGTGCTAAACCAGCCCCTATATATGCCATATCAAAACATTTATTTTAAAAAACCCTTCCCAACCCTGCTCTTGAGTTTTCCTACCAGGACTTTAAAAAAGAAAACAGGAATTTTCTTATCCTTGCGGCTCAATCATTTCCTGCACAAGTCCCATCACGGGACCATGCTCACATGTACATGTTGGCAGCGTTTCCCCAGCAAGACTGAACAGGTCTTTACTCCAGAAAAGAGAAGACTGAGCGGTGAACTGAGACTTGTTTTTAAGGTCATGAAGGGGATAATTGGGAAAATATTGGAAAGATATGTAGACTTAACACCATAAGACACAGGAGCATAATTAGGCCATTCTGCCCATTGTGTCTGCTCCGCCATTCAATCATGGCTGATATTTTTCTCATCCCCATTCTCCTGCCTTCTCCCCATAACCCCGATCCCCTTATTAACCAAGAGGAAGGAACTCCAGGCGAGCTTTGACTAACTATGTACCAGGAAGGCGGTATGCCAATTGAGGCGAGCAAGGGGGGCAGTTTACGAGCATGGAGAGAAGGCGGGCTGTATGTTGGCAGGCCAACTCCGTAGGGAGGCCGCAGCAAGGGAAATTGCCCAGGTGCGGGACAGGGCAGGGAAATTGGTGGTAGCTCCAGATCAGATTAACAAGGTCTTTAAGGAATTCTATGAGAGGTTGTACATGTCAGAGCCACCTTGGGGAGGCCGGGAGATGCAGTAATTTCTAGATGGGCTGGAATACCCGAGGTTAGGGGAGGGGGACAGGGCTACATTAGAGGAGGCGATAATGGAGCAGGAGATAAAGGATGCGATTGGGAGGATGCAGTCGGGGAAGGTGGCAGGACCGGATGGGTTTCCGGTGGAATACTATAAAAAATTCAAAAATAAGCTGGTACCGCTGATGGTGGGGATATTTGAGGAGGCGATAGGGAAGGGGGTGTTACCACAAACTTTGGGGCAGGCATCGATTTCCCTGCTACTTAAGAAAGTAAAGATCCGATGGAGTGTGGGTCGTATAGGCCCATATCACTTTTAAACGTGGACGCAAAGATAATGGCGAAGGTACTGGCAGTAGGCTAGAGGAGTGCCTCCCGACGGTGATAGGTGAAGATCAGATGGGGTTTGTGAGAGGGAGGCAGCTCTTTTCGAATATTAGGAGGGTATTGAATGTGGTTATGGCAGAGTGGAAGCAAACAGAGGTGGTTGTGACATTGGACGCCGAGAAAGCCTTTGACCGGGTAGAATGGGGGTACTTGATGGCAGTTCTAGAGCGGTTTGGAATGGGACCCAGATTTGTGGACTGGGTAAAGCTATTATATAAGGAGCCACGGGTTGGTGTCCACACAAATAACATCAGCTCCGAATACTTTCCACTCCACCGTGGGACTAGGCAGGGATGTCCTATGTCCCCCCTGCTGTTTGCACTCGCGATTGAGCCGTTGGCCATCGCATTAAGAAGTTCGGGGGTCTGGAAAGGAATAGTGCGGGGGGGGGGGGGGGGGGAATAGAGCATAGGGTGCCCTTATATGTTGATGGTTAAATCTAGACAAGAGTGAATATTTTGTGGTGCCTTGGCCAGGGGTGGCGGCAGGGGTGGGGTGGGGGGCTGCCATTCCGTAACGCAGGGACTCACTTTAGTTACCTGGGGGTGCAGATTGCTCGAGATTGCGCGGGGGGGGGGGGGGGGCATAGGTACAACATTTCTAGCTTGGTGGGGAGAGTGAAAGCGGATCTGGCAAGGTGGGATTGTCTCCCTCTATCACTGGCGGGTCGGGTACAGACGGTTGAAAGGAATGTGCTGCCGTGATTCCTGTTTATTTTTCAAACCCTGCCGATTTTCCTGCCAAAGGCATTTTTCAGAGAGATTGAAGGGATGATTACCTCATTCATATGGGGAGGGAAGGTGGCCAGAGTTAGAAAGGTGCTGCTACAGAGGGGAAGGCAGGCAGGGGGTTTGGGTCTTCCGAACCTGATGTATTATTACTGGGCGGCGAATGTGGAGACGATAGGGAGCTGGGTCAGAGAGGTTGACTCCCAATGGGTCAGAGTGGAGGAGAATTTGGGTAGGGGGTCGGGATTGAAGGCACTAGCAACAGCGCCGCTCCCAATGGCCCCAGGGAGATACTCAGGGAGTCCGGTAATAAAAGCTTTGTTGAGAATTTGGAGGCAGTTTTGACAGCACTTCGGGTTGGGGGCAGAGTCAAAGGAAATGCCGATTCGGGGGAACCATAGATTTGAGCCAGGGAAGTGGGATGGAAATTTTCGGAGATGGGACGAGAAAGGAATTAGGACACTAAAAGATTTATTTCTTGGGGATTGTTTTGCGGGATTGAAGGAGCTGGGAGCGAAGTATGGGCTGGAGCAGGGGGAAATATTTAGATACAGGCAGGTTTGAGACTTTGCCAGAAAGGAGATACAGAGCTTCCCAGTAGAGCCGGCTTCCACATTGCTGGAGGAGGTGCTGACGATAGGGGGACTGGAGAAGGGGGCAGTAATGGCGGTTTCCGTGGCTATTTTTGAGGAGGAGAAGGCACTGTTAGAAGGGATCAGGGCAAAGTGGGAAGAAGAGTTGGGAGAGGGTATGGAGGAGGGGTTCTGGTGTGAGGGGCTCCGGAGGGTGAACGCCTCCACCTTGTGTGCGAGGTTGGGGCTGATACAGCTGAAGGTGGCGTATAGAGCACACCTTACAAGGGCGAGGATGAGCCAGTTCTTTGAGGGGGTAGAAAGTGTGTTAATGTTGTGGGGGAGCCCCACACCACGTTTATATGTTTTGGTCCTGTCCAAAGCTGGAAGATTAGCGGAAGGAGGTGTTTAGGGTAATCTCTAAAGTGGTGCACGTGAAACTAGACCCAAGTCCTCGGGAGGCCATATTCGGGGTGTCAAACCAGCCAGGGTTGGAAATGGGCGTGGAGGCAGATGTAGCTTCGCCTCGTTGATCACCCGAAGGCGGATCCTGTTAGGGTGGAGATCAACCTCTCCACTTTGTGCCCTGGCGAGGTGGAATTATTAACGCTTGAAAAGGTCAAATTTGAACTGAGGGGAAGGATGGAGGGGTTCTACAATTCATGGGCATTATTCATTATGCACTTTTGAGAATTGGATCACATCGAACATTGCCCCCCAACGCTGTGTGCGTTAGGGTGGGGCTGTGTGCGTTAGGGGGGGCTGTGTGCGTTAGGGGGGGCTGTGTGCGTTAGGGGGGGCTGTGTGCGTTAGGGGGGGCTGTGTGCGTTAGGGGGGGCTGTGTGCGTTAGGGGGGGCTGTGTGCGTTGGGGGGGGCTGTGTGTGTTGGGGGGGGCTGTGTGCGTTAGGCGGGGCTGTGTGCGTTAGGCGGGGCTGTGTGCGTTAGGCGGGGCTGTGTGCGTTAGGCGGGCTGTGTGTGTTAGGGGGGACTGTGTGTGTTAGGCGGGGCTGTGTGTGTTAGGCGGGCTGTGTGTGTTAGGGGGGGCTGTGTGTGTTAGGGGGGGCTGTGTGCGTTAGGGGGGGCTGTGTGCGTTAGGGGGGCTGTGTGCGTTAGGGGGGCTGTGTGCGTTAGGGGGGGCTGTGTGCGTTAGGGGGGGCTGTGTGCGTTAGGGGGGGCTGTGTGTGTTAGGCGGGACTGTATGTGTTAGGGGGGGGCTGTGTGTGTTAGGGGGGCTGTGTGTGTTAATAGTGATTATCGGTGATTCCAAATTGCTTTTTGTAATTTGTTTATGTTAACATGCAGGCCAATGTCTGGGGTTTGGTGGGAGGATGGGATCGTTGATATTGATGTGGGGATTGACATTACATTCGTTACTGATTATTGTTTATTATTGGGTGTAAATTTGGGAGAATGTGAAAAAGGAGAATAAAAAATATTTTAAAAAATTAATCAAGAACCCATCTATCTTTGTCTTAAAAGACCACTCAGTGATTTGGCCTCCACGCAGTCTTCTGCGGCAAAGAGTTTCACAGATTCACCACCCAGTGGCTGAAGACCACTTTTGAAAGCCTCCCATTTACCAGCCGTCCTGTTGCCTAGCAACAGACTCCCAAAATCAACTTTTGAAAGTTCCTGTCTAATGCCATCAAAATTGGCCTTGCTCCAATTTAGAATTTTAACTTTTGGGCCAGACCTATCATTCTCCATAGCTAACTTAAAACTAATGAATTAAGATCATTGGTCCCAAAGTGATCCCTCACTAACACTTCTGTCACCTGCCCTTCCTCATTTCCCAAGAGGAGGTCAAGTTTGCCCCCTCTCTAGTCGGGCCATCCACATACTGAAGAGAAATTCCTCCTGAATACACTCAACAAATTTCTCTCCATCCAAGTCCCTAATGCTACGGCTGTCCCAGTCAATGTTGGAAAAGTTAAAGTCCCCAACTATTACCACCCTATTTATCTTGCAGCTATCTGTAATCTTACATTTTGCTCTTCAATTTCCTGCTGATTATTTGGGGACCTGTAGTACAATCCTATCAAAGTGATCTCTCCCGTCTTATTTTTCAGTTCTACCCCTATAGAGTCAGTCGGCGAACCCTCAGATATATCCCCTCTCAGAACTGCCGCGATATTCTCCCTAATCAAAAACGCAACTCCCCTTCCTCGTTTTCTTTCTTTCCTATAGCATCTGTATCCCGGAACATTGAGCTGCCAATCCTGACATCGCCTTAGCCATGTTTCAGTAAAGCTATAATATCCCAGTTCCATGTACCCATCCATACCCCAAGTTCATCTGGCTTGCTCATAAGGCCTCTTGCATGGAAATAAATGCAGTTCAATCTAGACTTCCCTTGCTCTCTGTCCTTTAGAACCCTGGAGTGTAGTCCATCAGTCCAGGTGATTTATCCACCTTCAGACCTTTCAGTTTCCCGAGAACTTTCACCTCATTCTCCTGGACTTCTAGTATCCCACCGTGAAGATTCATGCAAAGTAACTATTCAGTTCCTCTGCTAGGTCTTTCTTTCCTATTACGACTTCTCCAGTCTCGTTTTTCAGTGGTCCATAGGTGAAGCCAGAACGAGGTAGATAGATGGTCACAAATAAATCCAATAGCGTATCCACTAGGAATTCTAGCCCAATATTCCTGCTTCCCTCGCTTATCGTTGACTTCATTCCGAACACCAAGCAGCAGGAAGTGGAAGTGCCGCCCGGATGGACACCCTCTCCTTGTTTGGGGTGGGGGGGGGGGGGGGGGGGGGGGGGGGGTAGAATCTGAAAGGAATCTCACCCGCGGGTCATGTTCATGCACACCCACCCCAACTGTATGGCCCAGTGAGAAACTCAGTATGTGGCCTTTTGACCAGGGAGAGGTTCGCGTGCAAGTAAAATCTTCAGGGGAATAGAAAACAAAATAATTACTGTTACATTTGAAGCAAATAATGGTTAACATTCATTTAACAGATGAATCAACTAAATAGATAGAGTGTAATTGATGACTAAGAGATCACAAGGAAACTAGAGATTCACTAATAATAATTGCTTGTCACAGTAGGCTTCAATGATGTTACTGTGAAAAGCCCCTAGTCGCCATATTCCGGCGCCTGTTCGGGAGGCCGGTACGGGAATTGAACCCACGCCTGGTTCTGCATTACAAGTCAGCGGTTTAGCCCACTGTGCTAAACCAGCCCCATGTTTCATATGTTCATGAGTCATTGTGCAGCAATTGGCAATGGGGACCTGTCCAATTTCTCCCACTTCCTAGTCTAGCAACACAGAGGCTAATTGTTGCGTCTCTGATTAAAGACCATAAGACATAGGAGCAGTATTAGGCCACTCATCCCATTGAGTCTGCTCCGCCATCCAATCATGTCGGATATTTTTCTCGTCCCCATTCTCCTGCCTTCTCCCCATAACCCCTGATCCCCTTATTAATCAAGAACCTATCAGGGCAGCACGGTGGCGCAGTGGGTTAGCCCTGCTGTCTCACGGTGCCGAGGTCCCAGGTTCGATCCTGGCTCTGGGTCACTGTCCGTGTGGAGTTTGCACATTCTCCCCGTGTTTGCCTGGGTTTCGCCCCCACAACCCAAAGATGTGCAGGGTAGGTGGATTGGACACGCTAAATTAACCCTTATTTTGAAAAAATGAATTGGGTACTCTAAATTTATTTTTAAAAACCTATCTATCTCTGTCTTAAAGACATTCAGTGATTTGGCCTCCACAGCCTTCTGCGGCAAAGAGTTCCACAGATTCACCACCCTCTGGCTGAAGAAATTCCTCCTCCTCTCTGTTTTAAAGGATCGTCCCTTTAGTCTGAGATTGTGTCCTCTGCTTCTAGCTTTTCCTACAAGTGGAAACATCCTCTCCACGTCCACTCTATCCAGGCTACGCAGTATCCTGTAAGTAAGTGCTATGCCTCTTTTGTTCCAGTCAAAAGGTGTTCAACAACTAGGAGCTAAAAATGCCCCTTTTATAAAAGGCACCCCTGTTATACTGCAAATAAAAAAAACCTATAAGGAATCTTTTCCGATGATGTTCCCCAGGCTAATGATGATGCAATCCAGTTCCCCTGGAGCCCTCCCTGTCGTAGAGAGCCTGCAGTGTACTAGCGGACACTGGGCTCATTCCTGGAATGAAGACGTGGTCTAATGAGGAAAGATTAGGCAGGTTGGGCTAGACTCATTCGAGTTCAGAAGAATGAGAGGTGATCTTGTCTAAACAAGGGCAGATGACAGAAGTACAAAGAAAATTACAGCACAGGAACGGGACCTTCGGCCTTCCAAGCCTGCACCAATCATGCTGTCTGTCTGAACTAAAACCCCATCCCTTCTGGGGACCATATCCCTCTATTCCCATTAAAAGTCACTATTTTATCTGTTTCCTCTACCTCCCCCGGCAGCGAGTTCCAGGTTTCCACCATCCTCTGTGCAAAACAGAAACAAGTTTATTCAACCTCTCCTCATTGCTAATGCCCTCCATAACAGGCAACATCCTAATAAATATTTTCTTTTCCCACTTCAAATCCTTCCATTCATCTGGTAGTGCAGCAACCAGAATTGAACACTTGATTCAAGTGCAGCCTAACCAAGGTCTATAAAGCTGCAACATGACTTGCCAATTTTTATACTCAATGACCCAGCCAATGAAGGCAAGCATGCCGTATGCCTTCTTGACTACCTTCTCCACCTGTGTTGCCCCTTTCAGTGACCTGTGAATCTGTACATCCAGATCCCTCTGCCTATCAATACTCTTAAGGGTTCTGCCATTTACTGTATATTTCTCATCTGTATTAGACTTTCCAAAATGCATTACCTCACATTTGTCTGGATTAAACTCCATCTGCCATCTCTCTGCCCAAGTCTCCAACCAATCTATATCCTGCTCTATCCTCTGACAGTCCTCATCGCTAACTTACTAATCAAACCAGTGACATGGTTTATCATTGATATCTTTTACAAACAGCAAAGGTCTCAGCACTGATCCCTGAGGAACTCCACTAGTCACAGCCAACCATTCAGAAATGCACCCTTCCACTGCTACCCTGTCTTTTATTAGGGGGCAATTTAGCATGGCCAATCCACCTAGCTTGCACATCTTTTGGGCTGTGGGGGTGAAACCCACGCAAACACAGGGAGAATGTTCAAACTCCACATGGACAATGATCCAGAGCCGGGATCGAACCCGGATCTTCGGCACCGTGAGACAGCAGTGCTAACTCACTGCGCTGCCCTACCCTGTCTTTTATGACCGAGCCAGTTCTGTATCCATCTTGTCTGATCCCGTGCAACTTCACCTTCTGTACCAGTCTGCCATGAGAGACCTTATCAAAGGTCTTACTGAAGTCCATGTAGACAACATCTACTGCCCTACCCTCATCAATCATCTTCGTCACTTCCTCAAAAAACTCAATCAAGCTAGTGAGACACGACCTCTCATACACAAAACCATGTTGCCTCTCGCTAATACATCCACTTATTTCCAAGTGGGAATAAATCCTGTCTCGAAGAATCCTCTCCAATAAGCTCCCTACCACTGACATAAGGCTCACTGGCCTCTAATTATCTGGATTGTCCTTGCTACCCTTCTTAAACAAAGGCTATTCTCCAATCCTCTGGGACCTCCACTGTAGCCAGTGTTGGGGAAGGCAGTGGCGTAGTGATATTGTCGCTGGACTAATAATCCAGAGACCCAGAGTCCTGCTCTGGGGTCCCAGGTTCCAATCCTGCCATGGCAGATGGTGAAATTGGAATTCAATAATAAATATCTGGAATTAAAAGTCTAAAGGTGACCATGAAACCATTGTCGATTGTCGTAAAGACCCATCTGGTTCACTAATGTCCTTTAGGGAAGGAAATCTGTCGTCCTTACCTGATCTGGCCCACATGTGACCAGATCCACAGCAATGTGGTTGACTCTTAAATGCCCTCAGGGATGGGCAATAAATGCTGGCCCAGCCAGCGATACCCTCATCCCATGAACGAATAAAAAAACATTCAAGATTCTGAGGACACTTGACAGGGTGGGCGCTGAGTGGACATCTCCTCTCACGGGGAACCTAGAACTAGGGGGCACCATTTAACAATAAGGAGTCTTCCATTTCAGAAGGAAATGAGGAGCAATTTATTTTCTTGGAGGGTTACGAATCTTTGCCATTCTCTTTCCAGAAGAGCAGTGAAGGCAAGGTCATGGAATATATTCAAGGCTGAGGTTGAGTTTTTAAACCAGGAGGGAGTCCCCAGTCATGAAGGACAAGCAGGAAAGTGGAGCTAAGGCCAGAATCCGATCAGCCATGATTTCATTGAATGGCAAGGAAGGCTGGAGGGGCCAAATGGGCTACTCTCCTATTTCTTATGATCTTATGACACCGTGTGCTCTCCCTCTCGTCCGTAAAATCTGGACACAGACACAGATGCGGTGGAGGGATAGGTAGTCAGGCTGAGAAATCTTCCCTGACCACTTGCTATTGCTGGCCGTGTTGGTCATCAGGAGCAATCCCACGAGGAGGTCTCCCAATCTGCTTTCTCCTCTCCGCGGTGGGTGGCCAAAAGGTCCGGAGTGTGGGACTGAAGTGCAGCTAGAAATGAAAGACGAGCTCAGATAACGAAAGAGGGGCTGTAGCCCCACTCATCCTACAGAGACGCAAAACGCAGACTCTTCCAGGCTGCAAAAATTACAGGCAGCCCTCGAGTTTGGGAATCGACTCAACAAATCTATTTCCCTGGGACCGCCAGGTTGTTATACCCTGCACACCAAAATTCCCGATAGACAAAGGGAGGAATGGTAAACTGATATACATGGTTGACACCAGAACGCAGGTAGTCTGCAGTCAAACTCTGACATAATAACGTCTTTCACCCAGTGATATTGTCTAACACATATCTAGGTGTTTTAGTTTTTAACAATCAAAATGAAGAGAGACCTAAAGGAATTTGTTGTTGCAATCTAATTTGAATGATTTCATGAGAGATCAACGCGGGATGTGTGTGAATATCTGACCATTTTCCTATGATCGATTCCTTCATCACAAATTACACACCAATCTAACCAATTCATTAGCATATTAAATGAATGTTAAACACCCGCACTTATTTTGGGCGAGGATTATGGAGTTATAGACTGGAGCTCGATTGGTAGCTTAAAATGGTTCAGTTACAGAATACTAAGTGCCCAGCAGCAGGTTAGAAGCTCTAGTCTAATCGAGCGGTTTAGACAGTAGGCATACTGAACACTTGTGGAGAATCCGATCGCAGTACAAGGTAAGTGACCCTCCGCGGGTTGTTTAAACATCTAATCTCACCAGCAGCGCAGTAATTTGCTCCACTGGCTTGCCTGCCTTTGGATGGCATTCCATCAATTGTCACTGTGTCTTACCAGTTCATTCGCTAGGATCAGCAGTCCCGAAAGATAGTCCTCGATATCCAGATGAAAGCCTTTGTCTCGGTACACAGTAACTGCAATCCAGCCACAAAAACACTGTTAGAATTAGTTGTGGCAAGTGCACCTTCAGTCAATTAAAGCAGCCCGGGTTGGTAAATAATGTGCACAGAATGGTACAGTATACGAGGAGGCCATCAGCTCATTGATCATATGTGGTTCTGTGAAAGAGTTATCCAATTAATCCCATTCACCTGGCCTTTCCCACATTTTTTCCCTAAAAGTATTTGTCCATTTTAAATGTTGCTATTAAATCTGCTTCCCCAATACTTTTAAACAAGAAAAATCTGTGTTTTTCCCCACTGATCACTTCAAATCTGTGTCATTTTTCTTTATTTCTTTCACCACAGTGGGCTAAATAGCTGGCTTGTAATGCAGAACAAGGCCAGCAGCGCGGGTTCAATTCCTGTACCAGCCTCCCTGAACAGGCGGCGGTCGGAATGTACCGACTAGGGGCTTTCCACAGTAACTTCATTGAAGCCTACTCGTGACAATAAGCAATTATTATTATTAAAATCCCTCTTGATTTTAAATATGCTGATTTAAATCTCCCCGTAACTTTCGTGCTTGAAGGGTAGAATTTGGCTACCAGAGCAGTTCAGAGACTAGGAATTCTGCGGTAATTCATTCCGACTCCCCAAAAGCCTGTCCAAACTAGGCAAAAGTAAGGAGTGTAATGGAATGCTCTCCGCTGGCCTGGATGAGTGCAGCTCCAACAACACTCAAGAAGCTCAACACCATCAAGGACAAAGTATCCACTGCAATCCAGAAGTTCAAGGGCAGCAGACGTATGGGAACCCCACCATCTGCATGTTTCTCTCCAGTCCACACAACCCTTACTTGGAAATATATCCCCGTTCCTTCCCTGGGCCAAACACACGGAATTTTCCCCCCAAACAGCACAGTGGATGTACCTACACCACTGGACTGCAGCGGTTCAAGGCGGCTCATCACCCAACTTCTCAACGGCAATAAATGCTGGCCCAGCCAGTGACACCATTCTTCCATGCTGCGTATAAGACTCAGTCTCTCCTTGAATGTTGCCAAAACAAAACTCACATCAGCCCAGACCTGATCAACCAAACATTCCACCTCCCATAAATGTTGAAGGAGAGACTCGGGAAATGTTGAATACTTCCCCTTCCTTGGCAACCGCCTCTCTCAAAAGACCACCATGGACGAGGAGATCCAGAACTGGATCAGCCTTTTCCAAACTGCAGCAGCGAGCGTTTGACAACAAAGGACCCCCCGTAAGTGAAAGTGCCGGTGTACGGAGCAGTTATCATCACCACACACCTGTACTGCCGTGAGAGCCGCACTGTGCATTTATTAGAGAGGAGTTCCGCCTGCAGCGAGATGCAGGAAGATCGGTCGAAGGCCATCGAGGGAGCGGCAGCCCTCTTGAAAGGCTTGATGGAGAGAGTCGAGAAGTGCCTGGAGGCACAGGGCTTGCAGATCCGGGAGATGGAGAAGGTGATGTCCGACCACACTGATCGTGTGGTGGCATTGGAGGTGGATTTGGGGCTCCTCGGGGACCTTTGCAAGTCACTGATGGCAAAGGTAGAGGAGGGGAACAGATCCAGAAAGCAGAACCTGTGTATCGTTGGCTTGCCCAAGTTGTTGTTTGTTTATTGTCACGTGTACCGAGGTACAGTGAAAAGTATTTTTCTGCAAACAGCTCAAACAGATCATTGAAAATAAAATACATAATAGGGCAACACAAGGTGCACAATGTAAATATAAAAACACCAGCATCGGGTGAAGCATACAGGCGTGTAGTATTAATCAGGTCAGTCCGTAGGAGGGCTGAAAGATTTGATAGAAAGCATAAAAGGGAAAATAAAAACTCCGGGGAGGCCCGGGGTCGGACGGTCACCCGGTGGAGTTCGCAACGGAGTTGGCACCACATTTATTGGGGATGTTTAGCGAGGCGCTGGAGAAGGGGGAGTTGCTGGAGACATTGATCCAAGCGTTGATCACGCTAATCCCGAAGAAGGGGAAGTACCCGTTGAATTGTGGGTTATACAGGCACATTCACATATGTGTTTAGCAATGGTAAGTGTTGGCTAAGTTAGTGGCAGGGAGGATGGAAGGGTGCATTCTGTGGGTGGTGGCAGAGGACCAAGTGGGTTTCGTGAAGGTCAGGCAACTTTCCAGTAAGATTAGACGGTTATTAAATGTGATCATGACCACAAAAGGATGGTTACCGCAGGTAGTGGTCGCTATGGACGCGGAGAAGACTTTCAACCGGGTGGAGTGGCGGTACCTGTTTGAGGTTTTGGGAAGGTTTGGGCCGAGGTTTGTAGCGGGGGCGTGTCAGCTGTACGTGGCCCCTATGGCAAGTGTACGGACAAATGAGATGAGTTCATGGAGCTTTGGGTTGCATAGGGGAACGAGGCAGGGTTGTCCGCTGTCGCCACTGCTGCTTATGGGCCTTATGGGGGTCAGAATATTGGCTGGGGATCATGAGGGGGAGTAGGGAACACTGGGTGTTGCTGTACGCAGAGGACCTGCTGCTCTTCGTATCGGACCCATTTGAGAGTATGGGAGGATTATGAACATACTAGAGGTGGTTTGGGGCTTTTTCGGGCTAGAAGGTGAATGCCAGAGTGAGGTGTTTCTGGTGAAAGCGGCGGGTCAGGGAGCTAATCTGGGGGTGTTGCCAGGGACAGGTTTAGGCATTTGCCGGTTCAGGTGACGGGGGTGTGAGCGACGATGCACAGGTGGAACCTGACAAAGTTGATGTAGGAGGTTAGGGAGGACTCTAGGAGATGGAATATGTTACACCTGACACTGGCAGGGATAGTCCAGGTGGTAAAAATGAACGTTCTACCAAAGTTCCTGTTTCTATCCAGACCCTCCCGATCTTCATTCCGAAGGACATTTTCCGGAAACTGGATGTAGCGATTTTGGGAGTTAATATGGGCGGGGAAGGTACCGAGGGTGGAGAGGGCCCTGCTATAGAGGCAAAAAGGGGGGTTGGCGTTACCAAATCTGCTGCACTATTATTTGGGGGGGGGGGGGGGGGCGTGAATGTGAAGATGGTAAGGTGGTGGCAGGAAGGAGAGGGGTTAGAGTGGGTCAGGATGGAGGAGGAGTCCTGTAGGGGGTCCAGCCTTAAGGCAGCGGTGACAGCGGCACTGCGGAGATACACGGAGAGCCCGGTGGTACAGTCCATGATTTGGGTGTGGAACCAGTTGAGGGGACACTTTCGGATTGGGGGGGGGGGGGGGGGGAATGTTGTTGCTAACGCCACTGTATGGGAACCTTGGGTTTAAGCTAGGGCAGACGGATGGCATGGAGTCAGAGGTTTACAGCAAGAAAACAGGCCCTTCGGCCCAACTTGGCCACCTGGCTTTTACCACTAAACTGATCCCAATTGCCCGCATTTGGCCCATATCACTCCATACCCAGCTTCCCATATAACTGTCTAAATGCTTCTTAAAAGACAAAATTGGATTGTCGGGAAGCATGTTTCCTGGGGTGTTTGTTCACTTTAACCTGTTTTGATACATGTTTGTAATAAAATACATTTAAAAAAAAAGACAAAATTGTACCCGCCTCTACTACTGCCCCTGGCAGCTCGTTCCAGACACTCACCACCCTGTGTGTGGACAAATTGTCCCTTTGGACCTTTTTGTATCTCTCACCTTAAACCTATGCCCTCTAGTTTAGACTCCCCTACCTTTGGGAAAAGATGTTGACTATCTACCTTATCTATGCATATGTTCAGGGCCTGTGAGAAGTTGGAGTGATACTGGCAGGGGGTGTTTGGGACGTTATCGAAGGTTATGCAGGTAGAGGCCGGGCTGGACCCTATGGTGGCGATTTTTGGGGTATCGGAAATGCCGAAGCGGATGGAGGGGAGGGAGGAAGGCAGACGTTGTGGCCATTGCCTCTCTTGTTGCCCGGCAAAGGATTCTGTTGGAACGTCAGTCGACAATGCCACTGAGTGTGCCGGCCTGGCTGGGGGACCTGTACACTTCCTCCAATTGGAAAAGATTAAGTTTGAATTGAGGGGATCAATTCTTTAAGGCATGGTGGGGACTGCTCATGACCATGTTTGAGGAACTGTTCGTCGCTTGGGGTGGGGTGATAAGGGGGAAAATCTTGCACGAACTGTGAGGTGTGGAGAATGTTTGTTGATTTATTTATGTTTTCGTACCTTTGAATATGTTTGGAATTAAATATATTTAAAAAGAAATTAGTGCAATCTGAAACACAACCGAATAACACCAACACCAGAATGGGGCAAAATAGGGAGCTGGAACATGGGTGATGAACGCATTCACTCAGGAACGGGCTTAGTTTCCCTTCCTGAGAGCAATGACCAGATCAGGAATAGCCACAGGGACATCCACACCTTACAGCTTGGTGGCACAGTGTGCATCACACCCACACATAAAAGGCAGTAGTGGGGGCTCTATCCAGATCCTTGCTTCAAGTAGCAGAGCCGTCTCACAGCTACAGCCACTTAACAAAAGCATTAATAGAAGTAAGAGAACAGCAGTGTGACACACTTCCTAGTATTCCTGCAACAGCTTCCCGAGTCACCAGGGTTTCCGTCTCCAGATACACCACGAACGCTGCCAGGAAGATGAGGCGTTGCAACACGAACCTCCAATGCTCATTAAACCTGCAGAACAAAATTCAGTGTCAGATAAGCTTTGGTCCATCAAGCCTACAACACACCCTGCAGTATTACGACTGGACCCTGGAAAATCCCTCCCCGAAACCTTCAGTTAATTGAAACGAATCTAGGAGATCATAGACCATGCACTGTTCCGCCTTCTATATGACATGCTTCTGTCCCTGTCAAAGGCTACAGGAAGTCAACATCCAACCTATCAAGCTGGCAAAGTAATCCAGAGGCTCATAATCCTTGGGGAAATGAGAACTGCCCACAGCTGGTCTATTCTCTCTCTTGCATAGTTTAAACTTATGCTCGCTGTTCCTTCCGAATCTGTCAAATTGGAACAATCTGCGAATAGGTGTACAAGCCATGAAGGATTTCAGTATTTTATAAACCTCTAAGTCCACGCTACTCTAAATTAAATAGCTCCAGCTGATTAAAGTAGTTACTTGTGGGCCAAGTCTGGTTCGGTCCACCCATTGCCCAATGCAAGACAGACAATTTCCAGCCTGCGCAGCCACGGGGAAGGTAAAGGCTGCTAGTCAATGGCGGAATCAGATCACAGAATCATACTGATCTCCCCATTTTGCAGCCATTTTGAAATCGATTGCTCAGGGTAATCGGAGTGCATCTCAGGGTACTGAGGCCTCACCACAATGCAGAACATGTACTCTGATACAAGGAGAGACCAGCATCTTCTCAGGAGACACGAGCAATATAGTGACAGCCACAACTAGAGAAGGAATAAGGGTCTGTTTTGAAGAAGCTATTCTGAATAAAGCTAAGCACTGATGACCATGATCCTGGTGATGAGGGCGGGCGTTCTTTTTATGTGGCAAAGACAACAACCATTGAAATTTCTTCAACAGACGATAATCTGTGGTAGAAGCAGGAAATACTGAAAGAAACAAATTAAATCCACCAGCATCTGTAGATGGAATAGCCACAAAACAAAAAGGCGCATACTTTAAACTGGTTTACTGGGGGTGTCCCAAAACATCCCTCAGAAGTCTAACGCTTCAGTTCTGATGAAAGGCCTTTGCCTAAAGTTTAAAGCATCTTTTTCTCTTCACGGACATTTATGGTTTAACTATTCCCTTCCTGCGTTTCCCATCTCTATTTCCATTTCCTGCACTTGTATTATTATCACTAACCTGTAGTACTGGTCTGGCGGGAACTTGGTCTTCAGTTCCTCTAGATGTACCTTCACCACATTAAAATGGTCACGTGCTTTCTGACACTTATTTGGCACTAACGTAAACAAAGAGAAACAATCAATCGCTTGGACGGAGAGGGCCACACAACATGTAAAACCGTAAAGTTAATCACCACCTGGTGTCCTGAGCCAATATGAATGCTTCAATCAATATCACAAAAGCAGATTGTGGGAACGTCCTGTGTGCAAATTGGCTGCTGTTTTTCCAACATTACCAAAGTGACTAAGCTTCAAGGTGTATTACATCGGCTGTCAAAGGGCACTTGGGAGTCTTGAGGTTGTGAACGGAGCTGTTATTCCTTTCTTTGCGTTGCACACTAACTTTTGGTTGAGTGCCACAACCATAGCCATGGGTGGCTTTCGAGCGAGTAACAACATACAGTGGGATTGGAAGTGGTTCCGTGCCTGCAGTTTCCTGCACTTTGAGTTGTGGAGTGTTGGCAATTGGGGTCCACGCACTTCCCCACGGGAAGAGAAAAGGAGGAAGGAGTTGGGATAATCTGCCCCCCCTCCCCCCCAAGCAATATATTCTTGCCCTTTTATTTTCTAGACAGCAATAAAAGGAGATGGGAATAGCATCAAATCCACAGGTCAGCTTGATGCTAAAGCTGAACTAGTTGTGAATGCAGGGACAGAACAACTGTTGTATTGTTTCTCTTCCCACACCTAGAGGTGCACCAAGGCAGACGTTCGACTGTTTCCACAGCTAGTAATTCCTGGACCAGGTCACTAGTCTGTCACCAGAGGCTGATAGCTTGAGGGGTGCCACTCCACATCAAACATGGCTGACCAGGAGTCTCTCTCATGTTGGAAGGATTCGGCAGGTGGACACTCAATCTGTTCAGCCTCGTTGTGAACACACAACGTTGTCACCAAGTCCTGGAATGGGATTTGAACCCGGAGCTTCTGGCTCAGAGGCAGGGATGCTACCGTAACAAGAAGTCACAGATATAGGTTTGGGAGCCATAGATTTAGAATTGAGATGAGGAGGAACTACTTCTCGCAGAGGGTGGTGAATTTGTGGAACCCGCTGCCCCACAGTGCGGTGAAGTCTGAATCATTAGATAGTTTCAAGAAGGAGATAGATATATTTCGATATGGGGAACAGGTAGGGAGGTGGATTTGGGACCAGGAAGATATCGGCCATGATCTGATTGAATGGCGGAGCAGGCTCATAGGGCTGAATTGCCTACTTCTGCTCCTAATTCCTATGTACTCACTGCACCACAAAACTTCCCTGTACAAACAATGGTAACATGTATTTATCCAGAGACTTTACCATCGGAAAGTGCCCCAAAGGTGCATCTCACAGGCATAAGGCAAAAAAGCCAAGAACACCGAGCTAAAGGAGGGGTTAGAAAAGGGTTGTCAAAGAGAGAGTCTTAAAGAAGCGGTGGAACCAAGATGCAGGGGGGCTTAGGAATGGGATTTTCAGAAGTTGACGGCCTGGCCTGCAAAAAGCATGCCCACCAATGTTATGGCAGAGCTTGAGCATGCATAGCGCATCAGAGGGAGAGATTGGGGAGAGGGCGGGGTGGCAGTGGGGGTTGTTAGGGAGCAACAATAATTTTAAAATGAGTATCTTAATTTGAGGCTTGGGAAAGCAGAAGCCAAATGTTGGTCAGAGAGGGCAGGGGACTCAAGTGTGGTACAGAACACAGGCAGCAAACCTTTTGACTGGCAGAGGTGGTGACAAGTGGCGATATCATGGAACGGGCAATCCAAAGGCCCAGGTAATTGTGCTGGGGACATGGATTCAAACTGTACTTTAATCAGTTAGAGCTATTTAGTTTGGAGTAGCATGGACTTAGAGATTTATAAAGAAAAAATGTGGTTCACTAATGCCACTTTAGGGAAGGAAATCTGCCATCCTTACCTGGTCTGGCCTACTGGTGACTCCAGACTCACAGCAATGTGGCGACTAAGGGCTTTTCGCAGTAACTTCATACTTGTGACACTAAAAGATTCTTCTTCTTATTATTATGTGGTTGTCTCTTAACTGTCCTCCTGAAATGTCCAACAAGCCATTCAGTTCAAGGGCAATCAGCGGTGGGCAAAAAATGCGGGCATTGCAGCGACGCCCACATCCCATGAAAGAGAAAGGTAAGAGGATCAGTGGCTGGCAAGGTCGGTATGGGGGTAACAAGAGGTCAAAGGTGACAATGGTTAATGGCTTCAGCAGCAGGCAAGTTGAGAAAGGGGTGTGGAGACAGGTGATGTTATTGAGGAACGAGTATGCAGGCTTTGTCATGGAGAGTTGAAATAGAATAATCATAGAATCCCTACAGCACAGAAGGAGGCCATTCGGCCCATCGAGTCTGCACCAGCCCTTGGAAAGAGCAACCTACTTAAGCCCACGCCTCCACACTCTCCCTGTAACCCCACCTAACCTTCTGGACACTAAGGGGCCATGGCCAATCAATCTAACCTGCACATCTTTGGAAACCAAGCTTATAGACAATCTAGTACAAGCAAGGCAGTGACTGGAGGAATCATTGACAGGGGTTTGCATACCAATGGATGCTGATGGCTTCAACCTTCCCAATGATCAGCTGGAGCAACTGCCAGCATCGTGAGGACGCGAATAGAAAGCAACTAAAAAGCAAGGTCAACTGAACGGCAGTTCTTAACTGAAATAATCCAGGGCAGCGCCAGATACTTATAATAATGATAATCATAATAGAATAATAATAATTGCTTATTGTCACAAGTAGGCTTCAATGAAGTTACTGTGAAAAGCCCCGAGTCGCCACGTAAATCCTGATTCTTTTGCAGTCAGTCTGGTCTCAATAAAATTTGAGACGGATTTGCAGGTATCAATTATTGTTTATTTTAATCAGCTAGCTGGGTGACTCACTCTATTGGGAGAGCAGGACACAACCAGTCTCCTGGATCTTCCACAGCCAGAGTGCACAAAAGACAAAACATTTCTGGACAGATACATTCAAGTTGCATCAAATTTCACATACATACGACCAAATAAGGTAACAGTAATGAATGCAAAATTCCCATAGGCTATCCCTATACACTTCTTAACCTGGCCATATATCCTGATTGGTTCATTTCACATTCCTCTGCCCTGGGCTCACTTCACATTCTTCAGCCATTGGGGGGGGTGCGGGGGGCCTTTCACTCAGCATTCTTGTCCTAGCAATTACCTACCCCCCCATCCAAGCCATGCTTAGCCCAGTTCCTTTGTTCCGGCCTCTGCATTATCCTAACTAATTATCCCATTTTGTATCACATTCGTTTGTTCAATTCCTCAGCCATATTCCAGCACCTGTTCGGGGAGGCTGGTACGGGAATTGAACCCGCACTGCTGGCCTTGTTCTGCATTACAAGTCAGCTGTTTAGCCCACTGTGCTAAACCAGCCCCCTAAAAAGTTCATCACCACTTCAGTGAAAAATAAAACCCTCGATATCTCAAATAATTAACACAAAACCAAAAAGATCATGATTGGTTTTGATTATCATCAAGTGACTTTGGAGTGTACAGAACCTCCTCTCTTCCAAAATAGCTGGGGGTATTACAGAAGCAAGGACTGCTTCCTGCATTCCACCATTCACTGTATTATAGATATAATAAAAGCAAAATACTGCAGATGCCGGAGACCCAAAATAAAGAGAGAAAGTGCTGGAAAGACTCAGCAGGTTTGACAGAATCTGTGGAGAGAGACAGACAGAGTTAATGTTTCGAGTCCAACCGGACTTCTTCAGAAATCTCAGGTTTTGGAGTTCAGACTTGAAACATTAACTCTCCACGGATTCTGTCAGACCTGCTGAGTTGTTCCCCAGTACTTTCCGTTTTCGATAGGTGACCAGTGGGCAACAGTGGGAATCATACAATTTACAGTGCCATTCGGCCCATCGAGTCTGCACCGGCCCTTTGAAAGAGCACCCCATTTAAGCCCACGTTTATCCCCGTAACCCCACCTCACCTTTTTGGACACCAAGGGCAATTTATCATGGCCAATCCAACCCAACCTGCACATCTTTGGACTGTGGGAGGAAACCGGAGCAGACACGGGGAGAACATGCAGACTCTGCACATACTGTGACCCAAGCCGGGAATCAAACCTGGGACCCTGGAGCAGTGAAGCAACTGTGCTAACCACTGACTACTGTACTGCCCTAAACACCGACCAAAAAGAATCGTCCATACCATTTTACACCATCATCCAACATCTCAAAATGAGCCAATGAAATATTTTTGAAGTGCAGTGGCTGCTGTTAATGGAGAAAACGTAGCGGCCAATTTGCACACAGCAAGCCGCCTCAATTAGCAGTGTGGTAACTAATCAGATAATCTGACTTTTTGTGTGACAGTGATTGGAGGATAAATCTTTGACCAGAACACCGGGGAGAACTCCCCTGCTCTCGTTCAAAATATTATCATGGAATCTTTTACATCCACCAGTGCTGGCAGATAAGGCATCGGTTTAACGTCTCATTGGAAAGATGGCACCTCTGACAATGTAGCAATCCCTCATTACCATCCTGCAGTGCCAGTTTCGGTTTTTGTGCTCAAGCCCTGCAGGGGGACTTGAAGCTGGAACAGTGAGAATGCTGACTCACAAAGCTGCTGAAATGATCTGTTGGGCGGGGGGCACAGAAGAGAACAGGAAGGCCATTGGCTACATCCCACTCGCTAAACGTATAATGCACCTGGCCCCACCCCCCTGCCCAATTATTTATTTGTTTCAAGGAGACAAATAAATAGATTCAGAGAAGAAGATAGGAGAGGAAGACAGAAAGAGACATACATGCAAAAGCAGAAATTAATGAGGAAACAAAATGAAAAAAAAACCAGCGAGAATAATTTGCCACATCATCAATTTCCTCTTCTCTGACAGCTCTACAGCGGTGGCTATTTGGCCCATCGTACCTGTGTTTGTTCTTTGGTCGAGCTATCCATTTACTTCCACCCCCTCTTGCTCTTTTCCCTTAGTCCTGCAAATGTTTTCCCCATGCTTACCGTCCTTCAAGCCGGATGTCTGATGAACAGTCTGCAGCAGGGTAAGAATCTCACGTGCTGTCTGTTCGAGGCCTTGAACAACTTTTCTGATTTCCTATAAACACCAAGAGAAATGAGAGAATGGGGCAAGTATAGCAGTGCAGCGAATCAAAGGGAGGAAGACCACAGAATCCACCATTTAGTCAGCAACAATCTTGTGGGTGTGTTTTGAAAGTGTTATTGAAATATCCTGTGGACAGGAGTCACCATATCGGTGCATGCTTTCCTAAATGCAGCAAGCATCCTTATTGCCTTCTCTGGATGGCTGGATTTCCCACAATATGGTCCCTTTGCCAATTACCTTACCTTAAATGTGTGCCATCTGGTTCTCAATCCTTTCACCAAAGAACAATACAGCACAAGAACAGCCCTCCAAGCCTGTACCGGTCATGATACCAACCTTGGCCAAAACCCTCAGCACTTCCTCGTGCCGTATCACCGTTAATGTATCTGCTTCCACAACCTCCCCTGGCAACAGGTTCCAGGCACTCACCGCCCTCTGGGTAAAAAACCTGCCTTGCACATCTCCTCTAAACTTTGCCTCACGGACCTTAAACCTATGCCCCCTGGTGACTGACCCCTCCACCCTGGGAAAGAGTGCCTGCCCATACACTCTATCCATGCCCCTCACAATCTTGCAGACCTCTATCAGACCTTCTACAGGTGTGCGATAGCGAGCATCCTATCCGGCTGCATCACAGCCTGGTATGGCAACTGCTCAGTCCACGATCGCAAGAAACTGCAGACTGTGGTCAACTCAGCCCAACGCATCACACAAACTTGCCACCCCCACATTGATTCTGTCTACACCTCCCGCTGCCTCAGAAAGGCAGACAGCATTATCAGAGACTCCTCCCACCCAGGCATTGCCTTCTTCCAGACCCTTCCATCAGGCAGAAGGTACAGAAGTCTGAAGACTCACACATCCAGACATAGGAACAGCTTCTTCCCCACAGCTACAAGATTCCTCAACGACCCCCCCCCCTCGGATTGATCTGTTCCCTGTAAGAACACGATTCACGACGCCCTATGCTACCCTTGCTCACGTATTTGCTTTGTTTGACCCCTTGTTCTGCACTGTACTCACTGTTTTGTCGATGTTTATTCTTGTCTCTACTATGTACGTACTGTGTACATTCCTTGGCCGCAGAAAAATACTTTTCACTGTACATCGATACATGTGACAATAAATCAAATCAATCAATCAGGTCGCCCTTCAATCTCCGTTGTTCTAAAGAAAATCGTCCGAGTCTATTCAGCGTCTCCGCATAGCAAGCACCCAACAGACCAGGCAATACGTCGGTGCACCTCCTCTGCTCCCATCCAAAGCCTCCACATCCTTCTGGTAGCGGCGACCAGAATTGTGTGCAATACTCCAAGTGCGGCCATACCAAGGTTCTATACAACTGGAGCATGACTTTCCAGTTTTTATACTCGATGCCCCGTCCAATGAAGGCAAGCATTCCATATGCTTTCTTGAGTACCTTGTCCACTAGGGGCTGATTTAGCTCACTGGGCTAAATCGCTGGCTTTTAAAGCAGACCGAGCAGGCCAGCAGCACGGTTAGATTCCCGTATCAGCCTCCCCGGACAGGCGCCGGAATGTGGCGACTAGGGGCTTTTCACAGTAACTTAATTGAAGCCTACTCGTGACAATAAGCAATTTTCATTTCATTTGAGTTGCCACTTTCAAAGATCTGTGGACCTGCACGCCCAGATTCTCTGACTTTCTATATTCCTAAGAGTTTTGCCATTTGCGGTAATTTCCCCTCTATGTTAGACCTACCAATTGCATTACCTCATATTGAAATGAAAATCGCTTAGTCACAAGTAGGCTTCAAATGAAGTTACTGTGAAAAGCCCTAGTCACCACATTCCGGCGCCTGTTGGGGAAATATTTGTCCGGATTAAACTCCATTTCCCATTTCTCTGCCCAAGTCTCCAACCTATCTATGTCCTGTTGCATCCTCCGACAATCCTCAACACTATCTGGCACTCCACCACCCTTGGTGTCATCCACGAACTTACTAATCAGTCCTGCTACATTTTCCTCCAAATCGTTTATGTATACTACAAACAACAGAGGCCCCAGCCCAGATTCCTGTGGAATACCACTAATCATAACCTTCCATTCAGAAAAACATCCTTCTGCTGCTACCCTTTGCCTTCTGTGACCGAGCCAGTTCTGTATCCATCTTACCACCTCACCTCTGATCCAGTGTGACTTCACCTTTCGTACTAGTCTGCCATGAGGCACCTTGTCAAAGGCTTTACTAAAGGCCGTGTAAATATCATTCTCTACCCTCCCCTCATCAATCATCTTTGTTACCTCAAAAACTCGATTAAGTTAGTAAGGCACGGTCTCCCCTTCACAAAACCATGCTGTCTATCGCTTATGAGTCCATTTGTTTCCAAAAAGGTATAAATCCTGTCCCTGCGAATTCTTTCCAATAATTTACCGACTACCAACTATGAGGCTCACCGGCCTAGTTTCCTGGATTATCCCTACTACCTTTCTTAAACAGCGGTACCACATTAGCTATTCTCCAGTCCTCTGGGAAAAGTTCCCCCCATCTACTCTGTGCAGACCCCTCATGATTTTGAATTATTCCAGTGGTTTGAGCACACAAGAGGGTTGCTAACTGTGATTAAATGTACTCCTGGAGGTTTCATCATGTGACTTGCCCCCATTAGGACAGCACTGTAGCACAAGTGGCTTCACAGCTCCAGGGTCCCAGGTTCGATTCCCCGCTGGGTCACTGTCAGTGTGGAGTCTGCACGTTCTCCCCGTGTCTGCGTGGGTTTCCTCCGGATGCTCCGGTTTCCTCCCACAGTCCAAAGACGTGCCGGTTAGGTGAATTGGACATGCCAAATTGCCCTTAGTGTCCAAAAGGTTAGACGGGGTTATTGGGTTACGGGGATAGGGTGGAAATGAGGGCTTAAGTGGATCAGAGCAGACCCGATGGGCCGAACACCCTCCTTCTGCACTGTATGTTCTATGTTCATACCCTAGCCATTAGTTGGCACTGCCTTCCTGCATCCATCGTCCCCCCTGTGTGTATGTTTATGTGGGCTGTTTAGCTCACAGGGCTAATCGCTGGCTTTGAAAGCAGACCAAGCCAAGCCAGCAGCACGATTCTTCGATTCCCGTAACAGCCTCCCCGGACAGGCGCCGGAATGTGGCCACTAGGGGATTTTCACAGTAACTGCATTTGAAGCCTACTCGTGACAATAAGTGATTTTCATTTCATGTGTGGTGGGGGGGTTTCCAGGTTTATTTTCCCTGGTCCCCCAACCCGAATCACTCTTGCGGCCTCTTGCTGTGCCCACCCACCCAATATTAGAGTTTCCCAATCAGCGGCTTTGTCTGCTTCCCCCCCCCTCCGGTTGCTATGGAAACTCACCTCCCTCACATCCTGGTCCGCGGTGAGAGAGCTCTGGATAACACTGAACAAATCCGTCACCGACATCGTGGCTGCCCCTCACGGTAAGGCTGATGAAAGGTAAAGAGCGCGGGTTTATTGGCAGGAGCAGCTCCCTCTGCAGCGCAGACAGCGGGCCTCATGCGACAGCCCACACGGGGAGAGGGGGGTCCTTTCCTACCGCTGGTCGCGCATCAAATCCGTCCAGACAACCGGCCTGACTTTTGTTTCTTTTTTTAAAAAAGAAAATCGACCCGCGTCCGCTCCTTTGAAAATCTTCCCTCCCTCTCTACTCGGAGGTGAGAGATTGCAAAAGAATTTCTCATCTGATTTGGCTGCTTTATCTGACGAGTTCCGTGGCGGCATCTGCATGGGCGGCCAACGAATGCCAGGACCCTTTCTTTTCCCCACCCAACGGCCAGGACGCCGGGTTTTAACCTCTGACCTCCCGCGCGTCACTTCCTCTTTCCGCCTGCGAGGCAGCCGGAGTGGACGTTCAGCCATGGTGAGTGGGAGCGAGCGGAGGGAGGGGGGGAATCTAATCCATCGCCATCCGCCTTCCCGCGGCAGATCGATCGTCAAGAGGACAACGTGTTTCTGTCCAGAAATGCTCGCGGCACCGTCGGGAGTTTGTATTAAAATGAACGTTTTAACAATTGAATCAATAACTCGCTTTGGTTCTTGGAGGGGGAGGAGTTCAGGGCTCTGCCTGTAACCTGGGCCTCTCTCTGTCTGGGTGGACATTTCTTCAGTGGGGGGGGGGGGGGGATAGGAACAGAGGAATCTGGGGGTTCATGTTCAATCATTGAGAGGGACTGGGTGGGTCTAGAAAGTTTTTTAAAAGGCATGTTGGGGGGAGGGGGTCTGGTTTATAGGTGGAGCACAGGGTAGAGGAGTTGATGGTCAACCTTTCGCAAAACACTGCTTCAGTCTAACCTGGAGCATTGTATCCAGTTCTCAGCTCCGTGCTTCAGGGGGGAATGTGATGGCCTGAGGAGGAGGTGCGGAAAAGACTCGGGAGAATAATGGGCTCTACGTCCACGGCGAATGTGGTTGACTAATCTGCCCTCTGACTCGGCCTGGCAAAGCCGCTCGAGTCAGGGGCAGTCGGTAATGGGCAGCAAATGCTGGTCTTTGTCGGAGAAGCCCACATTCCAGCAAAGGGGCTTTTCACTGTAACTTCATTTGAAGCCTCCTTGTGACAATTAAGCGATTTTTATTTCATTCATTCTAGCAAAGAATAGATTAAAAAGCGATGCGAGTCTTGAGCTGTCTGGAGAGATTGGTGTGGCTGGAGGGGGAAGAGATTTGACAGAGGTGGTCACTTGTGAAGGTCTAGACAGTTATAATAAACTTCAACGGTCAATAAAATACTTTTGAAAGTGTAGTCTCTGTTGCAACTTAGGGAGTGTAGCAGTAAGGGTGTATAGTAAGTTCCCGCAAATGTTTTAATGACCGGGTAATGTTCTTTAGACATTGATTTGCGGGTTTGTGTCACAGTCCATGGATGAGGATCGAATACTGGGGAGAGTTCCCCCACTTTTCAAAATAGTGGCCATCGGATCTTTTGTGTTTACCTCAGAGGGCAGACAGGGCCCTATAATTTTCCTCCAAAAGGCAGCATCTCCAACGGTACAGCACTTCCCCAGTACTGGATTGTCAGCCTTTATTTTGTGTTCACGGGCCAGAGCAGGATTGACCCCACAAACTAATGAATTGGATGTGTACAGAGCAAATGGTCCAGAATCAGAGGACACTGATAAGAGCCAACGGTGACACAAGGAATGTCTTTTCAGGTATTACATAGAATACACAGTGCAGAAAGAGGCCATTCCGCCCATCGGGTCTGCACCGACCCTCTTAAGCCCTCACACCCTATCCCTTCAGCCCAGTAACCCCTTCTAACCTTTTTGCACACTGCAGGCGATTTTAGCATGGCCAACCCACCTAACCTGCATGTCTTTGGACTGTGGGAGGAAACCGGAGCACCCGGAGGAAACCCACGCACACGGGGAGAACGTGCAGACTCTGCACAGACAGGTACCCAGCGGGGAATCGATCCTGGGACCCTGACGTTGTGAAGCCACAGTGCTAACCACTATGCTACCGTGCTGCCCATGGAGTGGTTAGGGTCTAGAATGTACTGTTGAGAGTGTAGTGGAGAAGATTCAATCGTGACTTTCAGAAGGAAATCGGATATGCACCTGAAGGGAAAAGGTGGGTCCAGCAGGGCTACGAGAGACCGAATGGCCTCCATCTGTCACCATTCTGTAATCCTGATGTATAACTTTCTTTGGTTTACTTTGTTCTTGCAGCCATCCCACAAAACCTTCAGGATCAAGCGATTCCTCGCTAAGAAGATGAAGCAGAACCGGCCGATTCCGCAGTGGATCCGCATGAAAACCGGCAACAAGATCAGGTATGGGCTTGAGTGACGGGAGGCTCAGCGTTGACCAGTGTTTGTCTTAACCCAACTACTGACCGTTTACATAGTCCCTCAGTGCAGTTGCTGACCGTGTGCCCCACAGCTCATCTGTGTGGTGTCTCAGCTCATCTACTGAAACCTTTATTCATGCCTTTGTCACCACTGGACATAACTATTTCTAGCACCCTCTTGGCCAGGCACCCACATTGGTTTTGTTTTTGTTTTTTGCAAACCTGAGGTCATCCATCATTCTGCGTCACCTGACTTGTACCAAATCCCATTCACACATCGGTCCTGTGCTCGCTGACCTACATTGGCTCCTCGTACACCAACAGTTCTTTCTGTTAGTTAAAAGTGGGTAACTGTTAGAGCAACATGGTGGCAGTCTGGGACTACGGCGCTGAGGACCCGGGTTCGAATCCCGGACCAAGGTGGAGATGGTTGACAGCTTCAAATTCCTGAGTGTGCACATCATCAAAAATTTGGCATGTCCACATTGACTCCTGCCAATTTTTACAGATACAGCATAGAAAGCATCTGGTTGTATCATGGTCTGGTGTGGCAATTGCTCGCCCCAAGCCCATGAGAAATTACAGAGTCGCGAACACAGCCCAGTCTATCACACAAACCCAACTCCCGTCCATTGACACCTGCAGCTGCCTTGGTAAAGCGGGCTATTCACTCTTTCAACCTTTTCCATCGGCTGGGAGGGGTCTTTGATTATGCTGCCTGCTTTCCCCAGGCAGTGGGAGGTGTAGATGGAGTCAATGGATGGGAGGCAAGTTCGTGTGATGGACTGGGCACTGTTCACGACTCTCTGAAGTTTCTTGCGGTCCTGGGCCGAGCAGTTGCCATACCAGGCTGTGATGCAGCCCGATAGGATGCTTTCTATGGTGCATTTGTAAAAGTTGGTAAGGGTTAATGTGGACATGCCGAATTTCCTTAGTTTCCTGAGGAAGTAAGGCGCTGTTGTTCTTTCTTGGTGGTAGTGTCAACGTGAGTGGACCAGGACAGATTTTTGGAGATGTGCACCCCTAGGAATTTGAAACTGCTAATCATCTCCACCTCGGCCCCATTGATGCTGACAGGGGTGTATACAGTACTTTGCTTAGTTTTGCTGGCATTGAGGGAGAGATTGTTGTCGCTACACCACTTCACTAGGTTCTCTATCTCCCTCCTGTATTTTGACTTGTAGTTATTCGAGATCCGACCCACTGTAGTCAATAAATGTCTGATGTGGGAGTCCTTGTTTTCGAGATGCTCTAGCGCCAGGGAAATGGCGTCTGATGTGGACCGGTTGCAACGGTGTGCGAATTGCAATGGATCAAGGTGTTCTGGGAGTATGGAGGTGATGCGCTTCATGTTGTTCCTATGTCTGGAAGTGCGGGTCTTCAGACTTCTGTACCTTCTGCGATCTTGGACCGAGCAGTTGCCATACCAGGCTGTGATGCTCTCTCGCACATCTAGAACATAGAACAGTACAGGCCCTTCGGCCCACGATATTGTGCTGACCATTTATCCTAATCTGTCAACCTAACCTACACCCCTTCAATTTACTGCTGTCCATGTGCCTGTCCCAAGAGTCGCTTAAATGTCCCTAATGACTCTGACTCCACCACCTCCGCTGGCAGTGCATTCCACGCACCCACCACTTTCTGTAAAGAACCTACCTCTGACATCTCCCCTATACCTTACTCCAATCACCTTAAAATTATGTCCCCTCGTGACAGCCATTTCCGCCCTGAGGAAAAGCCTCTGGCTATCCACTCTATCCATGCCTCTCATCCCCTTGTACAGCTCTATCAAGTCACCTCTCTGCCTTCTTCGCTCCAGTGAGAAAAGCCCTAGCTCCCTCAACCTTTCTTCATAAGACATGCCCTCCAGCCCAGGCAGCCTCCTGGTAAATCTCCTCTGCACCCTCTCCAAAGCATCCACACCCTTCCTATAATGAGGCGACCAGAACTGGACACACTATTCCAAGTGTGGTCTAACCAGGTTTTTATAAAGCTGCAACAAAACCTCGCGGCTCTTAAACTCAATCCCATTGTTAATGAAAGACAACACACCATACACCTTCTTAACAACCCTACCAACCTGGTTGGCAACTTTGAGGGATCTATGTACGTGGACCCCAAGATCCCTCTGTTCCTCCACAATTCCAAGAATCCCGCCTTTAACCCTGTATTCAGCATTCAAATTCGACCTTCCAAAATGAATCACTTAACATTTATCAAGGTTGAACTCCATTTGCCACTTCTCAGCCCAGCTCTGCATCCTGTCAATGTCCTGCTGTAACCTGCAACAGTCCTCAACACTATCTACAACTCCCCCAACCTTTGAATCATTGGCAAACTTACTAACCCACCCTTCCACTTGCTCATCCACGTCATTTATAAAAATCACAAAGAGCAGATGTCCCAGAACGGATCCCTGCGGTACACCACTGGTCACCGACTTCCAGGCGGAATACTTTCCACCCACTATTACTCGCTGTCTTCATTCGGCCAGCCAAGTCTGTATCCAGTCAGCCAAATTTCCCTGTATCCCATGCCCCTTAACTTTCTGAATGAGCCTACCATGGGGAACCTTATCATTACAAAATCCATATACACCACAGCCACTGCCCTACCTTCATCAATGTGTCTCATCACATCCTCAATGAGGCTTGTGAGGCATGACCTGCGCCTCACCGTGCCATGCTATCTTTAATCAAACTATGTTTTTCTAAATAATTATAAATCCTATCTCTGAGTTCTTTCCAATATTTTGCTCACCACAGACGTAAGACTGATGGATCTGTAATTGCCAGGGATTTCCCTATTCCCTTTCTTGAACAGGGCAACAACATTTGCCTCCCTCCAATCATCCGGTACTACTCCAGTGGAGAGTGAGGACGCAAAGATTATCGCCAACGGCGCAGCAATCTCCTCCCTCGCTTCCCGTAGTAACCTTGGGTATATCCCATCAGGCCCAGGGGACTTATCTATCCTGATGTTTTTCAAAATTTCGAGCACATCCTCCTTCTTAATATCAACCTGTTCAATTCTATTAACCTGGTTCACACTGTTCTCGTGAGGAACAAGGTCCCTCTCTCTAGTGAATACTGAAGCAAAATGTTCAATTAGGGCCTCCCCCATCTCCTCAGACTCTAGGCACAATTTCCCTCCACTATCCCTGATCGGCCCTACTCTCACTCTGATCATCCTCTTATTTCTCACATAAGTGGAGAACATCTTGGGGTTTTCCCTAATCCTTCCCGCCAGGGCTTAAGTCCATCGAAGTAGAAGTTTGTGAGACTGTAGGACGTAGAGACGTTGTTGGGCTTTCTTGACTTGCATCAACGTGAGTGGACCAGGACAGACTGTTGGTGATGGTGACCTCCCCCAGGAACCTAAAGCTATCGACCATCTCCACTTCGGAGCCATAGATGAAGATGGGAGTGTGTGTCGTCCTCTGCTTCCTGAAGTTGATGATCAGTTCCTTGGTCTTTCTAACATTTAGAGAGAGGTTGTTTTCGGTACACTATGCAACCAAGTGATTTATCTCCCTCCTGTAGTCTGATTCGTCGTTGTTTGAGATATGGCCCACCACAGTCGTATCATCCACAAACTTATAGATTGAGTTGGAGTTCAATCTTGCCACACAGTCATGTGTGTATAGGGAGTACAGTAGAGGACGGAGCACACATCCTTGCGGGGCCCCGGTGTTGAGGACTATTGTGGAGGAAGTGCTGTTGCCTATCCTGACAGATTGCGGTCTGTTGGTGAGGAAGTCGAGGATGCACAGGAGGGGTTAAGTCCAAGATTGTGGAGTTTGGTTATTAGTCTTGTCGGGATAATGGTGTTGAAGGCGGAGCTGTAGGCTATGAACAGCAGTCTTACATAGGTGTCCTTGTTGTCGACTTATTCGATTGTTGATTGTAGAGCCAGGGAGCTAACATTCCAGGAGCATCTCCCAGGCATTCTGCTCTTTCGGAGCCCTTTCTTTTACATCCTCTCTATCATCACAGCTTACCCTCCCGCCCAATTCAGTGTCATCTGCAAATTACATTTTGTTTCTTCATCTTAATCATTAATATATGTAGTAAATAGCTGGGGTTCTAGCACCAATCCTTGTAGTACCTCACTAGTCACTGTCTGCCAATTTGAAAATAACTTGTTAATTCCTACTTTGTTTCCTGTCTGTCAACCAGTTTTCTACCCATTTCAATACACTATCTCAATCCCATGTGCTTTGATTTTACACACTAATCTCTTATGCGAGACTTCGCCAAAAGCTTTCTGAAAGTCCAAATATACCACGTTCACTGGCTCCCCCTTGTCAACTCTACTAGTTACATCGTCTAAGAATTCCAGTAGATTTGTCAAGGCAGTTTTCCCCTTCATAAATCCATGCTGGCTCTGTCCGATCCTGCCACTATTTTATAAGTACTCTGCTATAAAATGTTTGATGATAGATTCTAAAAATTTTCCCCACTACTGATGTCAGGCTTACTAGTCTATAATTCCTGTTTTCTCCCAATCTCCCTTTTTAATGATAATAATCACGAATTGTCACAAGTTTTTAAACACTGGAGTTGCATTAGCTAGCCTCCAATCTGCAGTAACTGTTCCAGAGTGTAGAATCCTGGAAAATGATCACCAATGCATCCACTATTTCTAGAACTACTTCCTTAAGTACTCTGGGGTGTGTAAGGGACCTACATTTGTCTTCAATCTTTTTCTCTTCATGTACTGATAGAAACTTTTACAGTCAGTTTTTATCTTTCCTGCAAGTACACTTGTTACCTGCTGTACATTTGAATAGAGTTCTTTTTGAAGAGAGAGCGAAATCTGGTCAGGGAACAGACTACTGTTTAACCTGCTAGCCTCTTGAGAAGCTGCAGTTCTATTCACAGCCTAAACTGAACTCCAATTTGACTCCTTCAGCCCTGGTTCCTCCCATTAATTACATCATCATCCCACTAGCTCGGTTATGACCATCTTACTCAGGCTAAACACGTGTTCCCCAAGGAACCTTTATATAAACAAAATTCCGTTGGCCTTATTTTGGTAACATGGTTGAAATGAATTAGTATCTTTCTTTAACGACACCTTAATTGCATGTTCTACAGCCAAAGTGTCTGTCTCTCTTTTAAACCAGTATTTTAAAAAACATTACTGCAGCAGTCACATACACACGCTAACTTAGACTTTTAACCGTCACTACTCCAGATACATACATGTATCTGAAATTCCTACATTCATCGCGGTAGCAAAGTAAGGTGTGAAGAGGATATGAGGCTACAAAGGATAAAGATGGGTTGTGAGTGGCAAAGATCTGGCAAATGGAGTATGATGTGAGCAAATGTCAAGCTGTCCGTTTTGGCAGGAAGAATAAAATAAGCTTATTCAAATGGTGAGAGATCGCAGAACTCTGAGATGCAGAGGGATCTGGGTGCATGAATCTCAAAAGGCTAGTCTTCGGGTACAACAGCAAGTAATTTGGAAAGTTAATAGAATGTTATCATTTATTACGAAGGGGATTGAATATAAAAGTAGGGAGGTTATGCTTCAGTTACACAGGAGACTGGTGAAACCACATCTGCAGTACTGTGTACAGTATTGGTCTCCTTATGTAAGGGAGAGTGTAAATGTGTTAGAAGCGGTTACGAGAAAGTTTACTGGACTAATTCCAGGAATGTTTGGGCAGGTTAGGCTTGTATAGAACATAGAACAGTACAGCACAGAACAGGCCCTTCGGCCCTCGATGTTGTGCCGAACAATGATCACCCTACTTAAACCCACGTAACCCGTATACCCATAACCCAACAATCCCCCCATTAACCTTACACTACGGGCAATTTAGCATGGCCAATCCACCTAACCCGCACATCTTTGGACTGTGGGAGGAAACCAGAGCACCCGGAGGAAACCCACGCACACACGGGGAGGACGTGCAGACTCCACACAGACAGTGACCCAGCCGGGAATCGAACCTGGGACCCTGGAGCTGTGAAGCATTGATGCTAACCACCATGCTACCGTGAGGCCCCAAACCTCACGTATATGCTGGAGTTTGGAAGAGTGAGAGGCGACTTGATTGAAACTTTTGCAGTCCTGAGGGGTATTGACAGGGCGGATGTGGAGAGGATGTTTCCTCGTGTGGGAGAATCTAGAACTAGGGGTCACAGTTTGTTAATAAGGGGATTGCCCATTTAATTCAGACGAGTGAAATGTTTTCTTGTGAGGCTCGAGCTTTTGGAACTTTTTTCCTCCAAAGGCAGTGGAAGCAGAGTCTGAACATTTTTAAGGCAGAACTGGGTAGATTCTTCATCAACAAAGGTGAAAGGTTTTCGGGGTAGGCAGGAATGTGGGATTGAGATTACAACTAGATCAGCCATGATCCTGTTGATTAGCGGATCAGGCTCGAGTAGCCTGTGAGAATGCGCTAGGCATCTTTAAAAAAAAATTGTCCAGACGCTGCGTGGTGCCGGACCTGCTGTCCCTTCATCGTTCTTTCATATGTAAAAAAAACATGGTGACCAACATAATGGCGATGAGGTAATGTGACCTAGAATCTATTATCTGAAATTGTGGTGAGAGCCAATTTGATTGTAGTTTTCACAATGGGATAAGTACTTGTAAAGGTAATATTTGGAGGCCATGTGGGAGAGTGGAACTAATTAAACAGCCTTTTCAAAGAGTTAGTACAGGCATGGTCAACCGAATGACCAGCTATACATATGATTCTATGGAGTTACGCACTAACAGACCTGGGTTGTAATTTCCCAATCCTGCACCAATTATCAACATGGAACGGTCAGCACTTAGATTCTGAGATGCCGAGACGGGCGATTAAATGCTACCCTCCGAGGCAGGTGCCTATTTCACAATAATGGAGCACATATTATTAGATATGGGGCAGGGGGACTATTTTGGGAAGCTCCTTCAAAAGTTCTGACACAGCGATAGGCTGAATGACTGGGAGATATTATAGAATATATAACTAGTGTGTAAGGACAGCCCTTTAAACTTGGCAAGCTGTTAGAAATTCATTCATCTCCTGATATCAAAGGTGACTATCATACCATTTATTGTAGCTATTGTAATCTTTGATGATTGGGTCCTATTATTGCTGGGGAAGTAGATTGGGGACCTTTGTTTTTCAGGAGAACAGTCCTCAGCTGACCTTTTTATTCAACCAGGAGCAAAGTGACAGATCTCATAGTAGGACATTCATGATTTTCGCCATGTTTTCTCATCATGAGAAAGTTGCTCCCTCTTGTGACTTTGAGTTGTTTTTCAGCTGTCTTTGTTCAGTTCAACAGAATCACTTTTTGATTTTCAGTGTGTGCCATAAAAGTTCTTTGATTTGTTTGTGAGAGATTTGCACTGTGGAACAGCCAGCACTGCTAGATTCTGAGATGCCGAGATGGGCAATAAACATAGCCCTGTCTTCAGCCTCCGAGCATCGATACTTTGCACCTCAGCTTTTTGCTTGAACAAGAAAATCCATGTCTGGAATCTTGCTTGACCATCTGATCTGTGTACTATTGGGCACTTTACATCCCACGTCAAGGCCATTATGTTGCTTAATGCTGAATCTCTGTTCTGAAAGATAAAGATTCCTAAGCCTAATGTATCCAGGATCTGTAGGTGCTCATTCACAGCAAAAATGGGCTAAAGTAGCTCAAATTCTTCAGCCCTCGTAAATCTCCTCTGGCACCTCACGTCCTTCCTGTAATGTGGTGACCAGAAACAGAGTATAACCTCCCTTCCCCTTGTATTATAGAACTCCCCCATTAAAAGGAAAACATCAGTTCCTTATCATTTATGGCACCGAGGGAAGCCACCCAGCCCATCCAATCTCTGTTTGTGCATAATGATACACCCCTGCACATTTAGCAGCAGTCAGGTGACAACTGGTGACTCCCCCTTGGATGGACACATTTGAGTCTCCAGGCAAATGCTGGAGCGACGAGCATGATGGGGTGTCATTGTAATTATAGGTGTGACCGCCCATTAATACGGAGCGGTTTCAAATCCTGCAGACAATGTGAATTAAGAGTAAACATAACACAAAAATTACAGGAATAGAGGGGTGCTCTGTATTCAGTACTTGACCCCCCAGTATCGTATAACTTAAAATGCTTGTAGATTGTGTATGCTTGTTGTATAACGAGGTAGGTAAGCCGGGCACTATTTCATGCATAAAGCTTCTTTTATACTATACAGCCAGTTCCTGTACAGCCTGCTGCAGATCTGAATTTGGTATAGATGCTTATTGGGGAACAGCCGTTTCTTTTTAAAACTAGACCCTGGCAGCTAATGGGACTGAATTACATTTTGTGTTGCAACAAACTGCTTACAGACCTGTTCGGAGGGATCTGCTAGTACTCTGATAGGTGGAATAAAAGTAGTTTCATTGTCATGTGAAAATGAACTGGATCTTGGCATTTTTCTCTATCCCCAAGGCTTGTTTAGCATCCACTCTCTGCCCAAAGGCACTATGACCGCCACAGGTACAATAGGGAGGCAGGTCCTCAATCCGCCCAACCAGAACAGGGAATCAAATGTGATGTACACCAGCCATCCACATTACAGGCAACTGGCCCCCAAAGAGGCTGTTGTTGTGGTAACATGCACATTGTACTCTGGAGCTATGGAGAATGATGGGAAGAGACTCCCAATGTTTCCAGCACTTGGCTGACCAGGAATTTCTCCTACTCTTAACACTTGCCGTGTTGGAATAGAGATAGATAGAGAAATACAGCACAGAACAGGCCCTTCGGCCCACGATGTTGCGCCGAACTTTTGTCCTAGGTTAATCATAGAATTTTGGACAATTTATCATGGCCAATCCACCCAACCTGCACATCTTTGGACTGTGGGAGGAAACCGGAGTACCCGGAGGAAACCCACGCAGTCACGGGGAGGATGTGCAGACTCCACACAGACAGTGACCCAAGTCGAAATCGAACTTGGGACCCTGGAGCTGTGAAGCAATTGTGCTATCCACAATGCTACCGTGCTGCCCTTAAGAAGTTAACCTACACTCCCTTATTCTACCCTAATCCAAGTACCTATCCAATAGCCGCTTGAAGGTCCATAAATTTTCCGACTCAACTACTACCACAGGCAGTGCATTCCATGCCCCCACTACTCTCTGGGTAAAGAACCTACCTCTGACATCCCCTCTATATCTTCCACCATTTATCTTAAATTTATGTCCCCTTGTAATGGTGTGTTCCACCCGGGGAAAAAGTCTCTGACTGTCTACTCTATCTATTCCCCTGATCATCTTATAAACCTCTATCAAGTCGCCCCTCATCCTTCTCCGTTCTAATGAGAAAAGGCCTAACACCCTCAATCTTTCCTCGTATGACCTACTCTCCATTCCAGGCAACATCCTGGTAAATCTCCTTTGCACCTTTTCCAAAGCTTCCACATCCTTCCTAAAATGAGGTGACCAGAACTGCACACAGTACTCCAAATGTGGCCTGACCAAGGTTTTGTACAGCTGCATCATCACCTCACGGCTCTTAAATTCAATCCCTCTGCTAATGAACGCTAGCACACCATAGGCCTTCTTCACAGCTCTATCCACTTGAGTGGCAACTTTCAAAGAACAATGAACATAGACCCCAAGATCTCTCTGCTCCTCCACATTGCCAAGAACCCTACCATTAACCCTGTATTCCGCATTCAGATTTGTCCTTCCAAAATGGACAACCTCACACTTGTCAGGGTTAAACTCCATCTGCCACTTCTCAGCCCAGCTCTGCATTCTATCTATGTCTCTTTGAAGCCGACAACAGCCCTCCTCACTATCCACAACTCCACCAATCTTCGTATCATCTGCAAATTTACTGACCCACCCTTCAACTCCCTCATCCAAGTCGTTAATGAAAATCACAAACAGCAGAGGACCCAGAACTGATCCCTGCGGTACGCCACTGATAACTGGGCTCCAGGCTGAATATTTGCCATCCACCACAACTCTCTGTCTTCTATCGGTTAGCCAGTTTGTTATCCAACTGGCCAAATTTCCCACTATCCCATGCCTCCTTACTTTCTGCATAAGCCTACCATGGGGAACCTTATCAAATGCCTTACTAAAATCCATGTACACTACATCCACTGCTTTACCTTCATCCACATGCTTGGTCACCTCCTCAAAGAATTCAATAAGACTTGTAAGGCAAGACCTACCCCTCACAAATCCGTGCTGACTATCCCTAATCAAGCAATGCCTTTCCAGATGCTCAGAAATCCTATCCCTCAGTACCCTTTCCATTACTTTGCCTACCACCGAAGTAAGACTAACTGGCCTGTAATTCCCAGGGTTATCCCTATTCCCTTTTTTGAACAGGGGCACGACATTCGCCACTCTCCAATCCTCTGGTACCACCCCTGTTGACAGCGAGGACGAAAAGATCATTGCCAACGGCTCTGCAATTTCATTTCTTGCTTCCCAGAGAATCCTTGGATATATCCCGTCAGGCCCGGGGGACTTGTCTATCCTCAAGTTTTTCAAAACGCGCAACACATCTTCCTTCCTGACAAGTATCTCCTCAAGCTTATCAGTCTGCTTCACGCTGTCCTCTCCAACAATATGGCCCCTCTCATTTGTAAATACTGAAGAAAAATACTTGTTCAAGGCCTCTCCTATCTCTTCAGACTCATTACACAATCTCCCGCTACTGTCCTTAATCGGACCTACTCTCACTCTAGTCATTCTCATATTTCTCACGTATGTGTAAAAGGCCTTGGGGTTTTCCTTGATCCTACCCGCCAAAGATTTTTCATGCCCTCTCTTAGCTCTCCTAATCCCTTTCTTCAGTTCCCTCCTGGCTATCTTGTATCCCTCCAGCGCACTGTCTGAACCTTGTTTCTTCAGCCTTACATAAGTCTCCTTCTTCCTCTTAACAAGACATTCAACCTCTCTTGTCAACCATGGTTCCCTCACTCGACCATCTCTTCCCTGCCTGACAGGGACATACATATCAAAGACACGCAGTACCTGTTCCTTGAACAAGTTCCACATTTCACTTGTGTCCTTCCCTGACAGCCTATGTTCCCAACTTCTGCACTTCAATTCTTGTCTGACAGCATTGTATTTACCCTTCCCCCAATTATAAACCTTGCCCTGTTGCTCGCACCTATCCCTCTCCATTACTAAAGTGAAAGTCAGAGAATTGTGGTCACTACCTCCAAAATGCTCCCCCACTAACAAATCTATCACCTGCCCTGGTTCATTACCAAGTACTAAATCCAATATGGCCTCCCCTCTGGTCGGACAATCTACATACTGTGTTAGAAAAGCTTCCTGGACACACTGCACAAACACTACCCCATCCAAACTATTTGATCTAAAGAGTTTCCACTCAATGTTTGGGAAGTTGAAGTCGCCCATGACTACTACCCTGTGACTTCTGCACCTTTCCAGAATCTGTTTCCCAATCTGTTCCTCCACATCTCTGCTGCTATTGGGGGGCCTATAGAACACTCCCAACAAGGTGACTGCTCCTTTCCTATTTCTAACTTCAACCCATATTACCTCAGTAGGCAGATCCCCCTCGAACTGCCTTTCTGCAGCTGTTATACTATCTCTAATTAACAATGCCACCCCCCCACCTCTTTTACCATCCTCCCTAATCTTGTTGAAACATCTATAACCAGGGACCTCCAACAACCATTTCTGCCCCTCTTCTATCCAGGTTTCCGTGATGGCCACCACATCGTAGTCCCAAGTACCGATCCATGCATTAAGTTCACCCACCTTATTCCTGATGCTTCTTGCATTAAAGTATACACACTTCAACCCATCTCCTTGCCTGCAAGTACTCTCCTTTGTCATTGTTACCTTCCCCACTGCATCACTACGTGCTTTGGCGTCCTGACTATCGTCTACCTTAGTTGCTGGACTACAGATCCGGTTCCCATTCCCCTGCCAAATTAGTTTAAACCCTCCCGAAGAGTACTAGAAAACCTCCCCCCCAGGATATTGGTGCCCCTCTGGTTCAGATGCAACCCGTCCTGCTTGTACAGGTCCCACCTTCCCCAGAATGCGCTCCAATTATCCAAATACCTGAAGCCCTCCCTCCTACACCATTCCTGCAGCCACGTGTTCAACTGCACTCTCTCCCTATTCCTAGCCTCGCTATCACGTGGCACCGGCAACAAACCAGAGATGACAACTCTGTCTGTCCTGGCCCTTAACTTCCAGCCTAACTCCCTAAACTTGTTTATTACCTCCACACCCTTTTTCCTACCTACATCGTTGGTACCAATGTGCACCACGACTTCTGGCTGCTCACCCTCCCCCTTCAGGATCCTGAAGACACGATCAGAGACATCCCTGGCCCTGGCACCCGGGAGGCAACATACCTTTCGGGAGTCTCGCTCGCGACCACAGAATCTCCTATCTATTCCCCTAACCATTGAATCTCCTATTACTATTGCTTTTCTATGCTCCCCCCTTCCCTTCTGAGCCCCAGAGCCAGACTCAGTGCCAGAGACCTGGCCGCTGGGGCCTTCCCCCGGTAGGTCATCCCCCCCAACAGCATCCAAAACGGTATACTTGTTTTGAAGGGGAATGGCCACGAGGGATCCCTGCACTGTCTGCCTGTTAGTTTTCTTTCCCCTGACTGTAACCCAGCTACTCTTGTCCAGTACCTTTGGTGTGGCTACCTCCCTGTAACTCTTCTCTATGACCCCCTCTGCCTCCCGGATGATCCGAAGTTCATCCAGCTCCAGCTCCAGTACCTTAACACGGTCTCTGAGGAGCTGGAGTTGGGTGCACTTCCCGCAGGTATAGTCAGCGGGGACACCAGTGATATCCCTCACCACCCACATCCTACAGGAGGAGCATGCAACTGCCCTAGCCTCCATCCCCTCTTACTTTACAGAATTAGCTGCCCTGTGGACCAACTGGACCTCCGCCCTCCGACTCTGCTCCCAGTCAGCTGTACTCTAAACTCCTGGTTCCCTTCACGCTCTTTGATAAATATAGGAAATTAAATGAAAGGAGTACCTTACTCCCTCCTCACCTAACTCCCTCAGTCACCAAACTCTCACTGTAGCACTCAAATGCCACAAGCTCAGCACTCAGTGCAAACAAAGTCTGCACTGTATCTAGCCCCTATTTATACTGTGACTCTAGCTTCTAAAAACTGGCCTAATGCAATTAACTAATTAACAAGCTCCAGCTGCAAGTAAGTCCAAGTAGAACCTTGTTTAAAGCTGATTCAAAATTCACCTTCTTATAGACCAAACAGCAACTTTTAAGTTATTTAACTAAATAAAAGAAATACTAGACTTTAAATAACCCTTTTACTCCCTCAGTCACCAAACTCTCACTGTAGCACTCAAATGCCACAAGCTCAGCACTCAGTGATTTGCTTGGCCTGTTTGGCCACGTGATGAACGCACCATCCTTGACCATCAAGTCCTGGAGTGGGACTTGAACCTAGAGCTTCTAGCTCAGAAGCAGGGAGATTACCCACTGTGCCACAAGATTTAATTTAATCATGCTGCTTGATTTGTAGACAGGCCCAGTGTCTCCCGCAGGAGGAAATTGATGCCCTGGGCAACACAAGATAGGCAGCTTGACATCACTGTCTCTTTGTTTTGCCTGTTTCTCATTAATTTGAGGTTATGAAGAGGCACATCACTGGCACCATTCTAATACAGGTTAAACTGGGGGAGGATAGCAGGCTGCTGTACCAGGGTGACCGTCTTTCCATAACTTGTGCGCTTTTATTTCACAGTTTTTGGTGCTCACACAAATTGAGATTTACTGATTTTTGTTGCACAACCTTCCAGGCTGGGAATAAAATGTCTTGATTTTTGAGCTGCAGGTGCCTGTGCTTTGCTTTCTAAACACAATATGGTTTTGTGTGGAAAAGCTTGACTAATGGTTTGGAGAGGACAAGGTCGTTGAGTCAGTGATCTATCTGCATTTCAATCCTCTCAATTAATAGTATTTAAGTTTCAGTAAAGGCAGGTCTGCAATTGCAGTGCTTCCCCCTGTGATGTGCTGTCATTTACCCTGCTGAGATTGAAGGCTGTCAATGTGCTGTATTCAGTCTCTCCTTTCAGTGGTGAGATTTGGTTATAACAGCTACATGTTTGCAAAACTGCAGTGCATCATGTTAACTGTTCATTGCATGGTGTCTTTTAAACAATTATTAAGATGTAAAGCATATGACAAGCCATATGCAAATTTTGCATTTAGCATTAAAAGACCGAGCCCTGATCAGTTGTTTGTTGCACATATAGGTACAACTCCAAGAGGAGACACTGGAGAAGGACCAAGCTCGGCCTGTAAAGGCACACACCATCGCTGGTACACTATCACCAACCTCTCTTGCAGAGAAGGGTAATATGGAAGGGCAGATCTGAGCGAACGTTGGCTGGAGAGGATAGTTTTGTTTTCATGTTTTCTATTGTGGAAAATAAAATTGAGATCTTTATCAGTCTAGTGTAATTACTGCTGTTTCTCATGGAAATACCTTGAGGTGCTTTATCTCCCCATTGCAGCCTGGGTTAGGTGGAATGAAGGCAGCTCCAGCAAGATGCCATCCAGGTAAGAGCAGCCTGCCTGGTCAGGATGAACCAGTGCCAATTTGCTCGGTTATTTCTGAGTCAACTGCATTGCTGTGGGTTTGGAGTCACTACCAGACAAATTTAGCAGATTTTGGGGTGGTAAATGGGATTGAGAACAGAGGGAAGAAACCATAGAACAAGTCACAAAATTTGGGTGATGGGGTGTAAAAAGACACTGATTTAGATAATGCGCACTCATTTATATAAATAGCAGCTGAAATGCAGAGTGTGGTGGTAAATACAGGCAACAGTCCTGAGCTTGCATTGCACTTACCCAGTTTGTTCCAAAACCATGCAATGTGGAAAGCCAATTTGCTCATCGGAAGATCAGTAATGTCAGTTGTGGGATAAAGTACTGGGTCAGAACATCAGGGTTTGGGGGGGGGGGGGGGGGGGTAGTAGTAAAGAGAATGTGAACTAGACCACAAGACATGGGAGAAGAATTAGGCCACTTGCCCCATCAAATCTGCTTTCAATCATGCCTGATATTTTTCTCATACCCATTCCCCTCCCTTCTGCCCATAACCCCTGATCAATCAAGAACCTACCTATCACTGTCTTAAAGACCTTTTAATCTACAGGAGGATGAATATGCCTTCTCCAAAAGTAAAATGAGACACAGAAAAGGCAAAACATTTCCAAGTTAAACAAAAATTAATTCCTTTATTATTTGAAAGACCTGGAAGGCAACACAGCCTAGTAAGTGTCAGTACAAGTGAACAGTGCGCATCATTCTTGCTGACATCTTGCCTCTATATTACAGCACTCAACGGAGAGAAAATAAAATTAAAGGTTCTCAGACAGATGCAAAAAAAAAAAACTTGGGAGAAAGATTAATCCCACACTCCCAATTACAATGACCGAGCATCACACACAAGCAAGTCAAGAGTGGGGACACCAGTCAAAACCGCCAGGCGGTGATTTTCTTTGGGGGAAGGAATAAAGTAAAGTACAACTATAAACAATCTTCATACAGTATAATAGAATTTTTAGAGTAGTGGGGAACATTGGCGGTTTCCATCTTATTGTGCTGATTTTAAGTATGAGTAGTTTCTTATAACTAAGCAGATTAAAATAAAGGGAGCAGAGTATTGACAAAATAAAATGATCAAAAAGTCTGTTTTTGCTACAAGTTGAGTAGTTCATAGCCTAAAACCTACTCCTTCCTGGTAACACACCCAATAACATGGAAAATTAAATAATGGGATGACTGAAACAGGTCATCGCGTTACCACCTCCACTCGACAACCTGGTGACACACAAGATTTGTTATGAAAGGCTCGATTGTGGCAGATGTGGAATAGATGTTTGTACTTCAGGGAGAATTCATAACTGCGCCACAAATGTAACTTCATTGCAGTTAATGAAAGCCTATTTGTGATAATAAAGATTATTATAGGGAATTCAGAAACAGCAGTGAGAACATGGGACCTGTAAGTCTCAGGATTAGTTGAGGTGAATAGCAACATTTATACTTCTAAGAGAAGCTGTTCCTATACTGTAAATTCTATATACAGCAAAGTAGCAATATAATGCCAAAAGCATAACTGGAATAAAAGTGACAGAAATAAAGTGACTTAAGAGGAGCAAATTGTTCAAAGAGTCTGAAGGGATCCAGCCAGAACAAGACTCCACAATACAACTGCTCCACAAGCAACACAATACCACCCTCACCAGGGAGCTGGATTTCAATACAGCGGTGGTAAACCTGGGACACTCCAAATAAACCATAATGGTTGTAAGCTGGACAGTTCTTGACTGCATGGGGATGGAGGCAAGGTGGGTGGTCAAAGCAATGTTTCTACAAGGGCAAAAAAAGTTCATTTAACAGACATACTTTTTATTTAAAATTTGGTGCATGGGAAGCTATCAGATTAAAAAGCGAGTGAGCAGTTTGGACACATGTATCGGCCAATCTTACTGTATCTATACAACACAATCGAGGCCCACTGGCATTGCTGCATCAAAATATAGAAACCATTTCCAACACCGGGGAAGGATGAAGATTACAAGTGTAGCTGGTCTTTATGGCCAATAATTATTTATCGCCACTCCTCCCCCAAACCCTTTTCATTGAAACTGATCTACCCTGCAGACAGCCTGCCAGTTGATCAAACACACAACCGCTCTTTTAAGATAAAAGTTTTTCATTACATTTTGCACTCATTTGGTTTAGAATCCACTTTTAAAGCTTCACAACACGATTAATTGAGATTTTATTTATTAAACCATCGCATATCCATTGTCCAATGGCATTCCTCGGCAAGATCAGATTTAATCTAAAGTTGACAATTTGTATTGCAGGTAAACCTGCTTAAGCTTATTACTGTGCAACAGGTTAATATGGACATGGTGGTGGGATGCAGAACCAAAGTACAAGAGATACCCTGTTACAAGTCACATTACACAAGATGATTCACTCCTTAAGGTACTAAAAAGATCCACATGTGCGCACTCCCCCAGCGGACCTTCCAAGGACTTAAGTTTACATTATCCCCCCCCTCCACCCGGTAACTACCCATTGTTTCAAATGTGCAGTGACTGCTCACAAGGCATTGCAAAGTCGAGGGATAAACATGAGGAATAAAAAACAACCCCATCATTTTAATAAAAAGCAAAATATTGTGGATGCTGGAATATGAAACAAAAACAGAAAAACTCGGCAGGTCTGGCAGAATTGGGGGAGAGAGAAAATAGGAGTTAACATTTCCATATGGACTCGAAACAGTAACTTTTCTCTCTCTCTACCAATGCTGCCAGACCGGCTGAGTTTTTCCAGCATTTTGTTTTTGCCCCACGTCATTGGAACAGTGGATTGGTCCCTCATTTCACATGGGAAAAGGATCCCCAATTCCGAAAGGTGGGCTGTGCACATGTTGGGGAGGTTTGAAGATGGTGATGTTGCATTGTGTTTTTTAATTTTGAAAACAGCACTCATCCATCACCACCAGCCCAGGAACACTAAGGATAAGAAGCATTCATTGTGCCAGAAAACTAGAAAGTGGAAAAGCAGAAGCTAGGATTCACTGTGCGTGCAACACAATGAAGGATGCAAACTGGCAACCCAAGTCAGACATAATTAAAATCAACAGTGTGCATGTTACGTGACGGGGTTGAAGTCAGAATTTGCCAACACGTAAACTTTGCAATCCATAAAGGACTGACGGCTCAGTTAGCAAAGGCAATGCAATGGATTCACACACAACCAGAACACCCCATATTGTGAATCTGGCACATGATATGCTCATTGCACTGTGAAACCAGCCCATTATATGCTGTCCACGCATCAGCGCTTTTTTATTAATTTTTCTTTGATCAAACCAGGCTAAGCTCATTATTTCAAAGCTCTGGGGTGTTACAAACGGGAAGCTTTTTTTAGGTTTCTTTGCTTGCAATATAGCTTGGCCTGGGGGTGGATAAGGCCCTTCATTATTAATTTTATGCTCAGATGACCATTTTGTAGGTCTCCAATTTGCCGATCAGGTTGTAGAACGAGAATATCTTGCATACTGTGGGTGAATTCCAGGTCCTACAAGACCATGGTCAAGACTGGAAATGGTTGAATGCCAGGGCAAACCAACTGGTTGAAGATCCTTGGCCTAGTCCCATCTTGCAGCATGATTGAGCACTGGTACTCGTGTGTGTGTCCAAGTCAGTGCCATGTCCTCATGCAGACACCCAGATTAGATTTCAAAAAAGGCCATAGTTCCTGTCTGAGGCAGGCACTGAAACAATGTATTCAACACAATCAAGCTACAGGCATTTAAATTGACCCCCAAACTCTGGCAACTTTGGGTCGCCCCACAAGGGTCGTGCATTTTCTTTTAGATTGAACCCTGGCCTATTCTCCCTTTCCCTTCAGCAAGGAGCGACACAGTCAAAAGCAGCCTCTCTTCACTGCTGTTCCAGCTAGACAAACACAAGGAGGGATCTGAACCTTCATCGGGCTCAGAGGCCATGGCCGAGAGGCAGCAAGGGTAGAGAGATATAGTGGCCTTTCACAGTTCTCGTACTGCAACAAGGCCCCGATGAAAAGGCTCCTTATAAAAGAGTGCTTCCATAATTTTTTAGCAAAGGCAACTAACCAGAGCTGCCAAGATGTGACAGTAGCTGAGGAAGACAGACAGAAAGTGCAAACATATTAAGCAGTACACAGAGCCGAGATACAAGAACGCAAGTAATTAGTGCCACTTTTCATTGAAGCAAGAGGGAGGGAGAAAGAAAACCGTTCACTGCAAGTGCTCAAAGGGGATATCTCGGGTGCAGACCTTACTCATTAGTGCAGTGCTCCCACCGCGAGTCTCAAAATCTCAGCAGGGCAGCATCTAGCACAATAACACGGAAACCACGACATCTGCTGAAAGACGCACATTGGGGTGCACTTCTCTTAAAGCAGAGGCTGCTGAAAATAGTTAGAGTGTTGCTGAGGGATATTCTGGACTTGGGAGGCCATGGGGTAGCTTGCAGCCGGAGGCCCGCTGATGGTAGTGTTCTGATAAGCAGACATGTCATTATTCAGTCCTGCTTGCGATGTGTATGGAGCGGCTGGTCCAGTCGTCACCTGAAGGTTTGCCGCCTGGTTCATGTATGCTTGTGGCGGTCCAGTACTGTTCAATAAAATATTTTTTTAAAAGATTACTTTCAAGAAAATTTGACACAACAGATCTATAATTAATAGGGGCAAAAACTTGTGCAGAACACTTGTTCAGCCTCAATGGTGGCTTGTGTCTAGTTCCGGACGCCACACTTTAGGAAAGATGCGAAGGCATTGGAGTGTAGATAAGATTCATCAGAATGGTGCCAGGGGCTTCAGTTCAGTTCGGAGAATTGAATCCGCCTAACCTGCACATCTTTGGATGGTGGGAGGAAACCCACACAGACACGGGGAGAACGTGCAAACTCCACACAGTCACCCAAGGCTGGAATTGAACCTGGGACCCTGGCGCTGTGAGGCAGGAGTGCTAACCACTGTGCCACCGTGGAGACTTCTGGGGAAGGCAGAAAGGGATTATTTGTACAGCCTCCTCCTCCTGTTAGTTGCTTAATTGTCCACCACTATATACGACTGGCAGAGGGAGTGAAGTGTTTTGATCCAATCCAATGGTTGTGGGATCGCTTAGCTGTCTACTGCACGTAGCATCTCCGTTTGGCATGCCAGTAGTTCTGTGTTGCAGCTATAGCAGGTTGACACCTCATTTTTAGGTATGCCTGGTATGGCTCCTGGCATGCCCTCCTGCACTCTTCACTGACCAAGGGCTGATGGTAATGATAGATATTGGAGGATATGCTGAGTGAAGAGTTTACAGCTCGTGGTTGAGTACAATTCTGTTGCTGCTGCTGATGGCCCACAGTGCCTCTGGATCATTAGACCAACCCGCTGGATTACTAGTCCAGAAAGAGTACCACAATGTCACCATCCCTACCTCACTCGCTCAATCAAGAACCTCGGATGTGAATGGAATATGGGGAGAAGAATAATTGTTATTCATGACCTTGGGATATGCCAAAGAAAATCTTTGACCCTCGCCCTTTCAAATAAGGTAGCCCAGTGTTTCTCATCATATCCCCAAGGATCACACCAGGATTACTCGGCCTCTGCCACAGTCAGATCCTCAGCAATGCACGTGACCCAGTGTCAGCTTTGCATCTTGCTCTTTCTCCCTCAGAAGAAGTGGAGTGCTTGCCCTGGCTGCTGTGTGCCGGCAGTGCAGAGAGGAGGAATTCACCGCTCAGTGGCATCACCAGCCCAACTTCACAGGGCAGCAGAGGGGCATCAATTTAACATCCGACAGTGCCGCACTTTCTCTGAACTGGTCTGGAAAGCTAACCTAGACCTTGGAACTCCGGTTTCTGGACTGGGGCTCGAGTGCATGACTTTTAACCACATGGATGAAATCCACGTTCTGGACTGAGCTTGCTGCTCACTGCAGTCAGATATAGTAAAAGATACATGGAACATAGAATTTACAGTGCAGAAGGAGGCCATTCAGCCCACCGCCCCTTGGACCGAGCACCCCACTTAAACCTATAACTCCACCCCATACCTGTAACCCAGGAACCCCACCCAACCCCTTTGGACATTAAGGGCAATTTAGCATGGCCAATCCACCTCACCTGCATGTCTTTGGACTGTGGGAGGAAACCGGAGCCCCCGGAGTAAACCCACGCAGACACGGGGAGAACGTGCAGACTCCGCAGAGACAGTGACCCAAGCCAGGAATCGAACCTGGGACCCTGGAGCTTTGAAGCGACAGTGCTAACCACTGTGCCGCCCACCACAGTGGGAACATTGTCTGCCTGCAGCCCGTGCACAATGAGTACCTTCAGGATAGGGAAAAACAGCTTGCGTGATCCACAGGCTAAAGTTTTTTTAATTTTTAGTTTTAAATTTAGAGTATCCAATTCTTTTTTTCCCAATTAAGGTGTAATTTAGCATGGCCAATCCACCTACCCAGCACATCTTTTTGGGTTGTGGGAACGAGACCCACGCAGACACGGGGAGAATATGCAAGCTCCACGCGTACAATGACCCGGGGTCGAACCCGGGTCCTCAGCGCTGTGAGGCAGCAGCCATGCCATCCCCATCCACAGACTATAGTTAACCTTTGAGAGTACTGTACCTCATATAGGGTATCTGACTGCTCTGGGATGCAGTAGCTGAGTTCATGGTCGGGGGCAGAGACCTCAGTGCACCAATCTGCTCTGGTCCTAAACTGTAGCCATGGCTGGCTGCCACCTGCGAGATGCCGGCTGGCATATAGGTCGCACTCTGGGACTGTCCTGGATACACCTGTGGAGAATGAAAAAAGTAGCATGTGACTTACCATTTGTGGATGATTATAGTACCCCAGACAATTGGGAAAATAGAAGCACGTTAAAGGGCTTTACCAGCGAGTCCCACATCCCATGTAAGAATAAAGGAAAAGGTGGAGAAGTGACTGGATAAATACTTAGAAGGGAAAATATTGCAGGGTTATATGGAAAAAGCAGGGAAAATATGGCTTCATTAGTTAACTTTCTCAGGAATCATAATGGGCCCAATGTTCTCTTTCTGTGCTGTATGATTCTAAGATATGTAGACCTTTCTGGAAGGGGGCCCGGGGGGTGCAATTAAGTACCATCAAACCATTGTTGATGGTCATAAAAACCCATCTGGTTCACTAATGACCATCAAGGAAGAAAATCTGCTGTCCTTTCCCAGTCTGGCCTACATGTGACGCCAGACCCACAGCAATGTGGATGGCTCTTAAAATGCTCGAGGGCAATTAGGGACAGACAACAACTGCTGGCTTTGCCTGCGACGCCCACATCCCAAGAACGAATAAAGAAAATCACTATACCAGAGAACAATTTCTTTAAAAATGCAAAAAAAAGTTATTTAAAACGCATTATTTGAATGATAAAAGTTTCTCCAAAAAAAAAATCATCACCCATCTGAAGATGCAAGATAGCCAGGCTTCAGCAGGCAATGATCGTCAGGAAGTGATGATTGTCATCTCTCTAGCCACCTTCCTGATCTATCCAAACTGGAACTGGATCTCACAATCCCACTCCCATCATGCAACTCTGCTTAATATGTGGGAAATGGAGAACCCAATCAAGGCAAACAGGGTCGAGTGAGAAAGGAATCAGGGGTCTGACTGAGTGAGTGCACAAACCATTCCAAATTAATATTCACAATCCCCAAATAAACAGTCACAGCCACTTGCACAATTAGTTGCAGCCCCAACTTCTGTTTTTGTTTTAAACTGTGAGGCAAATAGGAGAGCTAATATGGTTAACCACAACTTCTCAAAACTAGAACTATTTTGCAATGCCGATCATCAGAATATCATCTAAACATTGACATTCAATGGCATTACCTTCGCTGAATTCCCCCACCATCAACATCCTGCGGATTACCATTCATCAGAAAACTAACTGGACCAATCACAGTAATACTTTTTTTAAATTAATTTACGGGATGTGGGCGCCATTGGTTAGGCCTACATTTATTTCCTATCCCTAGTTACCCTTCAGAAGGTGGTGATGAGCTGCCTTCTTGAACCGCTGCAGTCCCTGAGGTGTAGGTACACCCACTGTGCTGTTAGGGAGGGAGTTCCAGGATGTTGCCCCACCAGTGAAGGAACTGCAATACATTTCCAAGTCAGGATGGTGAGTGACTTGGACAGGAACCTCTAGGTGGTGGGGTTCCCTGGTGTCTTGTCCTTCTAGATGATTTGATTTAGATTTGTCACGTGTACTGAGGTACATTGAACAGTATTGTTCTGGGTATAGTTCAGGCAGATCGTTCCATATGTGAAAAACATAGGACATACGATAAATACACAATGTAAATACACTGACATCGGGTGCAGCATACAAAGTGTAGTGCTATGCTGTACAGAAGATGGTAGTGGCCATAGGTTTAGAAACTCCTGCAGTGCATTTTGTAGATGGTATACACAGCTGCCACTGTTCGTCGGGTGGTGGAGGGTTTGAACGTTTGTCGAAGGGTTAGTAATCAAGTGGGCTGCTTTGTCCTGGATGGTGTCAAGCTTGAGTGTTGTTGGAGCTGCACTCATCCAGGCAAGTGGGGAGCATCCCATTACATTCCTGACTTGCGCCTTGCAGATGGTGGACTCGCCGTAGGATTCCTAGCCTTTGACCTGCCCAGGTAGCCACAGTATTAATATGGCTAGTCCAGTTCAGTTGCTGATCAATGGTAACCCCCAGGATGTTGATTGTGGGGGATTCAGCGATGGTAATGTCATTGCATGTTAAGGGGCGATGGTTAGATTCCCTCTTGTAGAAGATGGTCATTGCCTGGCACTTGTGTGGTGTGAATGTAACTTGCCCCTTGTCAACTCAAGTCTGGATATTGTCCCGGTCTTGCTGCATTTGGACATAGACTGCTTCATTATATCAGCAGTCACAAATGATGCTGAACATCCCTACTTCTGACCTTATGATGTTGGGATGTCATTGGTGAAGCAGCTGAAGGTAGTTGGGCCTAGGACACTACCCTGAGGAACTCCTACAGTGATGTCCTGGAGCTGAGATGATTGACCTCCAACCACCACAAACATCTTCCTTTGTGCCAGGTATGACTCCAACCAGAGGAGAGATTTCCCCCCCCCCAAATCCAATTGATTCTAGTTTAACTAGGGCTCCTTGATGCCAGACTCGGTCAAATGCGGCCTTGATGTCAAGGGCAGTCACTCTCACCTCACCTATGGCATTCAGCTCTTTTGTCCATGTTTGAACCACGGCTGTAATGAGGTGAGGAACTGCGTGACCCTGGCAGAACCCAAAGTGAGCGTCAGTGAGCAGGTTATTGCTGAGTAAGTGCCGCATGGATGGCACGGTAGCACAGTGGTTAGCACTGCTGCTTCACAGCAGCAGGGACCTGGGTTCAATTCCAGGCTTGGGTCACTGTCTGTGTGGAGTCTGCATGTTCTCCCCGTGTCTCCGTGGGTTTCTTCCGGGTCCTCCCACAAGTCCCGAAAGACATGCTTGTTAGATGAATTGGACATTCTGAATTCTCCCTCAGTATACCCGAATAGGTGCTGGAGTGAGGCGATTCATGGATTCTCACAATGGCTTCATTGCAGTCTTAATGCAAGCCTACTTGTGACACTAATAAAGGTTATTGATAGCACTGCTGATGACTCCTTCCACCACTTTGCTGATGATAGAGAGTAGACTGATAAGGTGGTAATTGGCTGGGTTGGATTTGTCCTGTTTCTTGTGTAAAGGACACACCTGGGCAATGTTCCACATTGCCGGATGGGTGCCAGTATTGTAGCTGTACTGGAACATCTTGGCTACGGGGGGGGGGGGGGGGGGGGGGGGGGGGGGGGGGGGGCAAGTTCTGGAGCACAAGTTCTCAATACCATTGCCAGAGTATGGTCAGGGCCATAGCCGTTGCAGTATCCAGTGCCTCAAGTCATTTCTCGATATCACGTGGAGTGAATCATATTGGCTAAAGACTAAGATCTGTGATGCTGGGGGCCTCCAGATTAGACCGAGATGGATCATCCACTTGGCACTTCTGGATGAAGATTGTTGCGAATGCTTCTGCCTCATCTTTTGCATAGATGTTTTGGGCTCCTCCATCATTAAGTAATGGGATATTTTTGGAGCCTCCTCCTCCAGCAAGTTGTTTAACTGTCCACCAGTATTCACAGCTGGATGTGGCAGGACTACAGAGCTTAGATCTGATGTGTTCCTTGTGAAAGAGCTCTGCCTATTACGTGCTCCTCTGCTGTTTGGCACATAAATAGCAGGGGCTGTTTAACACAGGGCTAAATCGCTGGCTTTGAAAGCAGACCAAGGCAGGCCAGCAGCAAGGTTCGATTCACGTATCAGCCTCCCCAAACAGGTGCCGGAATGTGGCGACTAGGGGTTTTTCACAGTAACCTCATTTGAAGCCTACTTGTGACAATAAGCTATTTTCAAATTTCAATTTCAAATAGTCTTGTGTTGTAGCTTCACCAGGTTGACACATCATTTTTCAGTATTCTTGGTGCTGCTCCTGGCATGCTCTCCTGCTCTCTTCATTGAACCAGGGTTGATCCCCCGGCTTGGTGGGAATGGTAGAGAGTGGGGGATATGTCGGGCCATGAGGTTACAGATTGTGGTTGAGCACAATTCTGCTGCTGCTGATGACCCACAGTGCCTCATGGGTGCCCAATCATGAGTTGCTAGATCTGTTCGAAGTCTATCCCATGTAGCATGGTGGTAGTGCCACACACAACGATGGGGAGTACCCTCAATGTGAAGACAAGACTTTGTCTCCACAAGGACTGAGCGGTGGTCACTTTTACCGATAATGTCATGGAAAGATGTATCCTTCTGTGGCTACAAGAGCAGGTCAGAGGCTAGGAGTCCTCACCTCCTTACTCCCCAAAGCCTATCCCACCACCCGCAAGGCACAAGTCAGGTGTGTGATGAAATATTACCCACTTGCCTGGAGGAGTGCAGCTCTAACAACAAACCACCATCCAGGGCAAAGCAGCCCCACTTGATTGCTACCCCATCCGCAAACATTCACTCCCTCTAGTACTGATGCACAATGGCAGGAGTGTGCAATGTCTACAGGATCTCACCAAGGCTCCTTAGACAGCACCTTCTAAACCCACACTGACTACCATCTGAAAGGACGAGGGCAACAGATACATGGAAACACCACCACCTGGATGTTCCCCTCCAAGCCACTCACCATCTTGACTTGGAAATATAATTGGCCGTTTCTTCACTGGGTCTAAATCCTGGAACTCCCTCCCCTACAGGACTGTGGGTGTGCCTACACCACATGGACTCCAGCGGTTCAAGAAGGTGGATCTCCACCAGCAACTAGAGGGCAAATAAGGATGGGCATTAAATGCTGGCCCAGCCAGTGCCGCTCACATCCCATGAATGAATAATAAAAAACACAATTTGAAACTGAGGAATCCTCATCGCTAATGGACTTGGTGCACTGAGCGTCACATTGAGTTTGAACCGGTTGGGGTTTACTCAAGCATTTTAGTTTTCTAAGGTGGATGAATCAGGTGCTATGTCTTAGTATGTGACAGAGGTCAAGAGGACACAGGCACTCTGCACAGTGCTCAAGTCAAAAATCGTTAGGGCTCCCTGGCCCTCAGTAATGGGTGGGTCATTGCTTCAAGATACCATCCACTGACCACCAGCCAAGCCTACCTCTCTGAATATGCACAGCACTAAACATTTTTAGATTGCAATAGATTTCAATTTGTGCGTCCAATTCTGCCAAATCTGGAAAGTGAGAATGAAATACTCCCGAGGTGAATAAGCAGCAGAGTAAATCTCTGTTTAATCCCTCACCGGTGTTTCTTGGTCCCTACCTCAGCAAAGAAGTCCCTACTCCACGCGTGATAGATTTAGATTTGTCACGTGCACCGAGGTACAGTGAGACATACTATTCTGCGTACAGTCCAGGCAGATCATTCCATACACGAAAACCATCCCCTTTCCTGGTTAATGCTGCCAGGGTTTCCTGGCATGCGTTGGAACTAACCTGCATAGGAACGGTGGCTGACTGTTGTGCATAGTAAGCCTGTGCCTGAGCTTGTGACTGGGTCTGAGGCTTGGAATACATGGAAGAGTACATAGGCACGTCATTCATCAATTTGTTGTACAACTCCAAGGCTTCTAAAACCTTCACGTTCAGCTCCGACAACTCCGAGTGCTTCCTGGAGTGAGAGAGAGAGATGGGGAAGGTCACTTGCAAGAGGAGTCATTATGCATAAAACATACAAGAAAAAGTATTTTCAAATCAACCCTCAACAGATGTGTAGATTTAAATAAAAACTTACATCTCATTTGAAAATAAGTTTCTGTAGTGCATAAGAAAAAGGTGAAACTTTCCACTTCACCCATGAACAATGTCTTCGTATTACATTCTCTCACGCACTATTATAAAGCAGATTTTTAAAAATAAATTGATAGGATGAGAGTGTCGTTGGCAGTTGCCCATCCCTAACTGCCCTTAAACTAAGTGGTTTGTTGGGCCATTTCGGAGGGTAGGCTCTCATTTAGGCCAGACCAGGAAAGGACAGCAGATTTCCTTCTCTCAAGAACACTACTGAACAAGATGGGTGTTTACAACAATCAATGATAGTTTCATGGTCACCACGACTGAGGCAAGCTTTATATTCCAGATTTTGTTTATTAATTGAATTTAAATTCCACTAGCTGCTGCAGTGGGATTTGAACCCACGTACTCTACATTCCTAGCTCAGTGACATTACCATTACCCCACCATTTCCCTTTAAGGGATTTAAGATTTGCATTTACAGAGGGCTTTTCACAACCAACAGTAATCTCAAAGTGCTTTACAACCAAGGAAGTACACAAGAAGTTTGGACTTTCTATCTTAAGTAGTTCAAACAATGCAAATGCATTGCTGAAACAATTCTCAAACCACCTTCACTCAATCATACCGGTCCCCTCAGTAACAGGCACAGGTCTTTCCTGTTATCTTTATCCCAGTGGAATCAATACTGGTGTGAAGTACAAAGCACGCAATAGATCAGCGCTAACAGCCCCGACGCCGCATAGACCCCAACGAGTCACAAAGGCAGCTCACTACTTTCTAAAGGACAATTAGGAATGAGCAATCAAAATGCCTGCGTCCAGTTTTTAAAAAAAAGATAAACTCTGCCTCAGGGAACAGAGGACCTGGGTTCAATCCCGGCCACTACCCCGTGTGGAGTTGTCACAATCCAGAAGATGTGCAGGGTAGGTAGGTGGATCGGCCACGTTATATTGCCCCTTAATCGGAAAAATCAGGAAAAAAAAGAAAGTACCCTACTGGTTCATTATGTGGAAAAGTGCCAAAATGACACATCGAACATTTCTGGCAAGTTGACAAAGCTTCAATGCTTTATTTGCAAGAACAGAAAAGGATTTAAGCCCTCTATATTCCACAGTCAATCCAGGTCAATCCACCTAACCTGCACATCTTTGGACTGTGGGAGGAAACCGGAGCACCAGGAGGAAACCCACGCAGACACGGGGAGAAAGTGTAAACTCCACACAGTTACACGAGGCCGGAATTGAACTCGGGACCCCGGAGCTGTGAAGCAGCAGTGCTAACCTCTGTGACATCGTTCAAAGGTATCTGTGCTTCTCCAGTACTAGTCTCTTAACCACCCACAAGTTGTAATTGCTCCACCACTAGTGGCCGGGCCTTCAGTTGTTAAGGCCCAAAGCTCTCACATTCCCTCCTTAAACCTCTCCAACTCGTTCCCCCTCCTTTAAAAAGGGGCTCCTTAAACGCTTTTGGTTACATGCCCCAAAAACCTCTATGTGGTTCAGTGTTATTTTGTTCATAATTGCTCCTGTGAAGTGTCCTGGGAGATTAAACTACTACATTAAAAGGTGCTATATAAATGCAAGCTGTTGTTGAAGTTTCCAAGTTTGAGTTCACTTCTACAGTCTGAGCGGCACAATGTGCAGCACTACAAACGGTTCAAGGAGGCAGCTCACCACCACCGTCTCAGGGCAATTAGGGGTGGGCAATAAATGCTGGCATAGGCAGCAATACTCACATTACATGAATGAATGAATAAAGAAAACTAGCATTGCTGCCCTTGGGTTCAGGAGAGGAGCAGCCAAGACTCTGGCCTGGACCTCTAAGCTCATTCATGTGGAATAGAGTCATAGAAGGTTTATGGAACAGAAAGAAGCCACTTGATTCATCATCTCTCCGCCAGCCAAAAACCAAGCCACCTGCCCAATCCCACTTTCCAGCATTCAGTCGGTAGATCTGCACATCAGGTGCATCTCCAGACACCTTTGTAAAACGTGTTGAGGGTTTCTGCCTCTACCACCTTTTCAGGTAGTAAGTTCTAGACTCTTGCCACCCTTTTGGTGAAAGTCATTTAAAATCGATGCTCCCGAGTCAATTACCTCTCCTCTTAGGCCCTTCCCATCCACACTATTCATGCGCTTCACAATTGTTTTACATCTCAATCAAATCTCCCTGAAGCCTCCTTCCCTAAGCCTCCTCTGCTCCAAGGTAAACAACGCTAGCCGACCCAATCTTTCCTTGTAGCCGCAATTTTCCAATCCTGGCAACATCCATGAAGACTGGATTGGGTTCAGCTGTAATGTGCCCCACGACAAGCCCCCTGATACTTTGTCTGGGCGTAGAAGATTGCGACCGAGGGGGTGAAAAGGTGGTAGGCACAAGGGGCTGGATCTCAGGGGAAGGAGGAGGAATCAGGAAATGGAATGAGTGTTATACGGAGCTGCTATATCCTTCAACCATTCTCACTGGCTGACAGCTTGACACAGAATCCCAGTGCTCTACCAGACCCAGAGTGAGTGTCATTGTCGTGCGACTTCCTGACCTGAAGTGGACGATGTCTGCGGAAACAGTAGCATGGAAAGAGGCGCCAAACACGTAGGGAAAGCGAAAATGCTTTTGCCTTTTAATTTATTTCTACATGCCAAACAACAAGCAATTTTGTAATGCGAAACACAAATTGTTAGCTCACATTTGGGCAATGCAGTGATGTGCATCACCAGTGAACCTGAAGTACGCATGTTTCAGGCAAGTCTGCACCAGCAGGGAGGGGAAAAATAAATCTAAATTCAGAGCTTGATTGACTGCAAAATGCAAACATACAACAGGAGAAATATATAAATCAGGAAAGTGAATTAGTTTTCTGGTTTCCTACCTGTCTATCTCTTCAAGCTGCTCATCAATAATTGGTCCCATTTGTTGACAGACATCTAGGAGACACACAATAGATACTTTGTCAAAACTGCAAACAAGAACAAGTAGGTCAGCACTTACCTCTCCCTCCGTGATATTAGAAGTTTAATCTGTACAGCAAGAAGCTTGCAAAATTCCTAACTTTCCAGTTCACTATTATTCCTGATATTTTCTTTGCATGCTTGTAAAACTAAAGAAAAGGTAAATCCAGCAGCCCTCACTATATCCATTACACAGGATGGCTTCTTAGTTTATCCGAGAGAGTGCTGAAAAGTCAACTTGACACGAAACATTAACTCAGGTTCTCACCCCACAGTGCTCCTTCATGCTGAACACGGTTTGGAAGAAACTAAGGGCATCAAAGGCACAGAATGCCCTCCGGATGAGACTTCGAAGACCATCACCAAGAATGACTCAGTGATACAATCACTGACCAAGTCATGAAGGCCATATTTGCCAGCCTGACCTTAAACGCAGGTGGTGAGAACACCAACACATGGGGGAGGGGGACCTGCTTGGCCCCGGTCCTTACCAATGTACATGGCACAGATGCATCTGTCCATGGTAGTATTGGTAGGAGTGATCACTACAATCCTTGTGGAGACACAAATACTGTGGCTAATAGGGCACATCAGAGACAGGGAAGTCTGCGGTGAGTAACTCCCCTCCCAACTCCTCAAAACTCGTCAACCATCTAAAAGGCACAAGTCAGGGGTGCGATGAAATACTCCCCACTTGCCTGGATGATTGTAGCTCAAACAACATACAAGCAGCTTGAAAGCAGCTAGCTTAATTGGCACCTCAACCCCCACCTTACACTCCCCCCACCAACGCACAGTGCCATCAGTATGTACTATCTACAAGATGCACTGCAGGAACTGACCAAGGCTCCTTTGACAACATCTTCTAGGTGATAGAGATGACAGGTTTAGAAAGACAAGGGTAGCAGATGCACGGGAACACCACCACCACCTGATAATTCCTCTCCAAGCCACAACTTCACGTGGAACGATATCGCCGTTCTTTCATTGCTGCAGGGTCAAAAACTCTGTACTTCCCTTCCTAACAGCAGTGTGGGTAGACCTACATCACGTGAACTGCAGCAGTTCAAGGGGTCTCTCACCACTGCTACCTCGAGGCAATTAGGGATGGGCAATAAATGTTGCCTTGCCAGCGACACCCACATCCCATGAATGTATTAAAAATGTCACAATATATTGGCGAGCCTTTACCTACACGAATTGCAGGTAATCACTTCATTATTTTAAAGGGCAATCGATGGCTGAACACAAGTGCAGCTCAGCATTTTCATTCACTTAAAAGAAAGGTCCCAGCATCACCAACATAATGGAGCTCGTGTGAGTAAACATGGGGAGCCACCCACCATGGGGACTGCATGGCACGTTTAAAAGAATTGGATCAAGGTGTTAAAAATGTTGACGGACTCAGATGGAGAAACTATAGAGAAGCCACTTTCAATGGCTGAAAGGTCACAGACCAGAGGGGACAGATTTGGGGTGACTGGCAGGAGACAACACGGGGAATAATTATTTTATGGCATGCGTGGTTAGGATTTGGAATTCACTGCCTGATTGAGGTTGGAAATAGATTCAACTGTAGCTTTCAAAAGGAAGTTGGATAAATACTTGGAAGGAAAAAAGATTGCTGCAGGCATATAGGGAAAAACAGGAGAATGCGACTGATTGGATTGTTCTTCAAAAGAGCTGGCATGGACTCGATGGGCCTGTTAGGAATGTGGGAAATTAAAGAGATTAACAGTGAACAACACACAAGTTACAAGTAACAAGACTAGCAGGCATCCAGAAGAATAATGAAATGAAATTAGTCCAGCAACAAGATTAGCAGGAGTCTAGAGACACGGAGGTGTGAATGGCCATATCAGGAACCTTGCTTACCAGAGGTCAGTGGGGCTATACAATGATAACTTTGAGGTGGACGGCAGAATCCACAGAGGAAAATATCAAATAGACTAAACAGTGTAACTGCTCGCACCCTCATTGAGGGGGGAGGTTATTTCCCCACCCAAGAGTCAGACAGGCCAGTTCCGTCTGTGATCCCAATCACAGAGGCCTGTTTCACTCAACATTTAGAGCCACGGCAAATTGCAGATATTCTCCTCTAAAAGACGCAGCTTTGTGCCTTCGCTGAACCAGGATGAGACGTTTTCCCAGTCTTGGTCCCTAAGCGGTTGTGTGTGGTAACTGTAAGCTTATTTGACCTATAGTGTTACTGAAATTGGATGTTGCTTGGGAAAAGGGGGGGGGGGGGAGGGGTCTCTGAATTCAGAGAGCCTGGGTATATTTTGGGAACAAGAGATAATTTCAGATATCACACTACATTTAATTATTCATATACTCATGTGTTTTTTTTGTTTACTTCAATAAATATTTTTTATTAATTGTTTACACAATGACTGGTCAGGTTCCTCGCTGGGCTGTACAAGGGGCTGGTTTAGCACAGTCAGCTAAACAGCTGGCTTGTAATGTAGAACAAGGCCAGCAGCGCGGGTTCAATTCCCGTACCAACCTCCCCGAACACGCGCCGGAATGTGGCGACTAGTGGCTTTGCACAGTAACTTCACCGAAGCCTACTTCTGACAATAAGCGATTATTATTATTACATGGTTTCTCACATTATTCCAAACAAAAACACAAGGAACCAGTGTTAAGTTATCCTTCACTGTTTTGACATACTCTCGTGGGTAACATCAACTGCGTTCTCATCAGAGCTAAATAGCCTACTTCACCATACTACATCCAGATTCTATCAAACAAGGAGCAAGAAGAAAATGATTCATCTCTACTGTATTTGCAGATAATAATGATCTGGAGATGTCGACGTTGGACTGGGTTGAGCACAATAAGACGTCTTACAACACCAGGTTAAAATCCAACAGGTTTGTTTCAAACACTAGCTTTTGGAGCACTGCTCCTTCCTCAGGTGACTGAAGAGGAACATAACTCTTCATTCACCTGAGGAAGGAGCAGTGCTCCAAAAGCTAGTGTTTGAAACAAACCTGTTGGACTTTAACCTGGTGTTGTAAGACTTCTTATTGTGCAGATAATAAAACTATGTTGAAGATAAGGAGGTCATGTTGAACTTGTCGAAGTTCCTGGAGTATTGCGTCCAGTTCTGGATAGCGCTCTTTAGGATGGATACGAAAGCATGAATGGGGACAGAAAAGATCCACGAGAATGGTTCGCGGACGAGGAGCTAAATTATGTAGATAGATTGAGGAAGCTGGGACTGTTTTCCTTGGAGAAGGGAAAGCTGAGGGGAGATTTCATGGAGGCATTTAAAATCCATGAGGGCTCTGGACAGAGTAGGTGGGGAAACTGCTCGCGTTGGTGGGAAGGATCGCGAATGAGGGGGCACAGATTTAAAGTAATTGACCAAAGAGGCAAAAATGATAGAACGACGAACATTTTCACACGGCGAGTGGAGGGGTGTGTAATGGGTTGCTGGAGAGAGTGTGAGGTGGAGGCAGGTTCCACACAGCGAGTGGAGGGGATGTGGAATGCATTGCCGGAGAGAGTGTGAGGTGGAGGCAGGTTCCACACAGCAAGTGGAGGGGGTGTGGAATGGGTTGACGGAGAGAGAGTGAGGTGGAGGCAGGTTCCACACAGCGAGTGGAGGGGGTGTGGAATGCGTTGCCAGAGAGCAAGGGCAGTGGGGGCAGGTTCAAACAAAGCATTCAGAAGGGAATTGGACTATTATATGAAAAGGAACAACTGTTACGGGGCGAAGGCAGGAGAATGGCATTAAAGGAGTTGCTCACTTAAAAAAATTCCAAGGCTGGTTACCTTCTAGATGTAATAGTTCGGCTGAGTCAGGATGTTGATCGGTGGGAATTGCATTTTGAAGCAACTGCAATGCCTGGTCCATCTTTTCCTAAAAATATATACACATTTTTAAAACAGTGGCAGCAGTAATCTGAACTCATTTTGGCAGAGACACATGGGTTGATGCTGAACCTTCTTGGATTCCAGGGTGCAGAGTTGACTGCTGGGCAGATTATTTAAAAATGTATTCTTTCCTCAAAAAATCTCTTTTCATTCTAATAAATAAATACTCTTCTAAATAACTTCACGGCTTTTAAAAGTCCGGTTGGTATCACATCATCACTGCTTCTTGATTGAAAGGAAAATAACTTGCATTTATTTAGCATACTGAGTCACATGAGGACAGGTGATCAAAAGGTTGATCAAAGGTCAAGAAGTGTCTTTAAAAAAAAAGAGATGGATGGGGGATCTATTTATAGACGGGAGCTTCCCCAGCTTGAAAGCTTTGGAGGATACATCTGAACTGCAAGCAGGGAATGGGTTTAGGTATCGGCAGGTGCGAGACTTTTTGAGAAGGCAGGTTCCGGCCAACCCGCTGCCGCCATGGGGGATACAGGACAGAGCGGTCTCTAGTACATGGGTGGGAGAGGGGAAGGTATCAGATATCTACCAAGAACTTTTGGAATCGGAGGAAACTCCGGTGGAGGAGCTCAAGGGCAAGTGGGAAGACAAGCTAGGAGGAGAGACAGAGGCAGGTCTGTGGGCAGATGCCCTAAGCAGGGTTAATACATCCTCATGTGCCAGGCTTAGCCTGATACAGTTCAAGGTAGTCCACCGGGCACACATGACGGTGGCCTGGATGAGCACGTTTTTTGGGGTAGAGGACAGGTGTGCAAGGTGCACAGGAAGCCCAGCAAATCATGTCCACATGTTTGGGGCATGCCCGAAGCTTAGAAATGAAAATCGCTCATTGTCACAAGTAAGCTTCAAATGAGGTTACTGTGAAAAGCCCCTAGAGCTACATTCCGGCGCCTGTTCGGGGAGGCTGGTACGGGAATTGAACCGTGGTGCTGGCCTGCCTTCGTCTGCTTTAAAAGCCAACGATTTAGCCCTGTGCTAAACCAGCCCCATTAGAGGGTTTTGGCAGGGTTTCGCTGGGGTGATATCCACGGTACTCAAAACACAGGTGATGCCGAGTCCAGAGATGGCGATCTTTTGAGTGTCAGAAAAGCTGGGAGTCCAGGGGGTGAAAGAGGCCAACGTTTTGGCCTTTGCCTCCCTGGTAGCCCGGAGACGGATCTGATTAATGTGGAGGGACTCGAAGCCACCCCCCCCCCCCCCCCCCCCCCCCCCCCAGTACAGAGACGTGGGGCAGAACCTTGGGTCAGTGACATGGCTGGGTTTCTCAGTCTCGAGAAAATAAAGTTTGCCTTAAGAGGGTCAATGTTAGGGTTCACCCGGAGGTGGCAGCCGTTCGTCGACTATCGGTTGGGGTGTGTGAAGATCGTGATGGGGTGGAAATGTTTATTGTACCATGTTTATGTCGCGGTTATTGTTATTATTATAAAAATTGCACATACCCTAATAAAAATCTTTTAAAAAAAGAGGCAAGTTCAGGGAGGGAATTCCAGAGTTTGGCAGAGCTGAATTTCCAGAGCTGAAGGTGCGCCTGTCAATGCCGGAGCAAAGGAAATTAGGGATGTGCAAGAGGGAGAGGCCACAGTTAGCGGAGTGCAGAGCATCCTGCTCACTATCAGCATCTAAGCTCACCCAGGAAGAGCGGCCCAGTTGGTGGAGCACTAGAGGTCTGCCATCATCCTAGGGGGGAGACTGCTCCTCCAAAAGGTGGAGGGAGAAATGGAAAGAGACAGAGAGATAAAACGGCAAAACCTGAACGAAGTCCACTCACCTCATCGATATAAACCGGCTCAGGCTCCGAAGGCTGAACCTCTTGTATAGTTGTCTCCTCTGCCACAAAAACTTTCTCTGTAGTCAAAGCAGAACAAATGGGCCCCCATAAGTAATTTTGCACATCCCTTTAAGCTTGCATCCACATTCAATCACACTCTTGTCACATAGCAATACCACTTACATCACAAACTCTCAGCTCCTTACGCAAATCAATGTGATCACAGGGTAGAATTTTTGTAATGACCTATAATAATTGGGTAAGTATCTACAAGGGGTGTGCAGTTCTGTCCGTGAGAGGGTATATGAGTGAGTATCACAAATACAAAGCAAAGAAGAAAGACCGACAAAGTTTGGTCCTCATCAGCCTGGCACAGATGGGTAAAGAGTCAGGGAGTGGAACTTTCGCAACTAAAGGGCAGGCACAGATCCAATGGGCTAAACTGTGCTGTCCTATTCAATGATGCTTCCCATCCACTGTCTATGCTACTCTTGTCGGAAAGGTACCAAATTTGCCCTTGAAAAGACGAAAGGAGTCAAAAACAAAACCTCTTGAACTCCCAGGTCTGAAACAGTAGAGTTAAAGCACTTTATTTTCTCCCCATTCCAGTCCAAAAGCGACAATAACCCTGAAGGGCCAGCAACAAACATCCGAAGACAAACCTGTTATCTGAAGAAAGTTGCAAAGTCAGAAAGGGAACAGGATGGTGAGGGCCAGGGGATAACAAAGGCATTTTGTTTAATCAGAGCTATTTCGCCATCTAACCAGCACCCTCATCAGAAACTACTGAAGCACTTTTGGTGTCAAAAAAACCTCTCTGATCATCACTTCAAGCTTCCTGGGATCAGCTAATGGGCATTCTTCTGTGGCAGGACTGAAGTATGTGACAAGCAGGAACCCAAACAAGTACATCAGGTTGCCAGGAAGGATGGTTGAAATTAGGCCACTGCACAGTTAAGGAATAGATAGAAACTCCAACGTGAGCAGTGTAAGAATGATGCTCTGAATTAAGGAGAACATAACACAGGGAATTTCTATCATCATCCAATTCCAATGTTAATGCTGTGACTGTTAGTACTGAAGTTTTCTCGGTCTCCAGTACAGTTCACCCAACTGCGACCAGCTACTAGCAGCTACACCACTTCGCAAGGCAGCAGAGGGCAGAGGGAGGGAGAAAGGTTACAAGGCAGTAATCCAATCACAGGCATTGTTGGCACCAGAAAGTTGTGAGCAGTTCAGCAGCCAGTGATTAAACTGCTGGTTTGGAATTCTGTCCAATGTTCTACCAAGCATTCCAAAAGCAGATTTTAAAAACTCACACATTGCCACTGGGTCATTCTCTGCTATTCAATTTGAGTGGTTCAGATAAACAAACCCAAAGGAGGTCACCAAAACAACATTTCCCCGACAAGGATGTGCTGGCCTTGGAAAAGGATCCCGAGGAGGTTCACAAGAATGCTCTCTGGAAAGAAGAGCTCGTCATAGGGGGCGTGGTTATAGAGTCATAGAGGTTACAGCATGGAAACAGGCCCTTTGGCCCAACTTATCCACCCAGTTTTTAACCACTCAGCTAGTCCCAATTGCCTGCATTTGGCCCACATCCCTCTATACCCATATCTCTCGAAATGCTTTTTAAAAGATAAAATTGTACCCGTATCTACTACTGCCTCTGGCAGCTCATTCGAGATACTCACCACCCTCTGAAAAAATTTCCCCTCAAGACCCTTTTGTATCTCTCCCTTCTCACCTTAAACCTATGCTCTCTAGTTTTAGACTCCCCTAACCTTTGGGAGAAGATGTTGGCCATCTGCCTTATCTATGGCCCCTCATTATTTTATAGACCTCCATAAGATCACCCCTAAGCCTCCAGAGAAAAAAGTCCCAGTCTATCCAGCCTCACCTTATATTCAAACCATCAAGTCCCGGTAGCATCCTAGTAAATCTTTTCTGCACTCTTTCTAGTTTGTTAATATATTTTCTATCTTTTTACCTGAACTGTACACAGTATTCCAAGTCTGGCCTTACTAATGTCTTGTACAACTTCAACAAGGCGTCCCCACTCCTGTATTCAATGTTCTGACCAAGGAAACCAAGCATGGAATGGTTGAGGACTCTGGATCTGTACTCGTTGGAGGTTCGAAGGATGAAGGGAGATCTTATTGACTCTTAACAGGATACGGAGACGCCTAGATAGATTGGATGTGGAGAGGACGTTTCCACTACTAGGAAAAACAAGAACCAGAGGACACAATCTCAGACTGAAAGAGTGACTTTTTGAAACAGAGATGAGGAAGAATTTCTTCAGCCAGAGGGTGGTGAATCTGTGGAACTCTTTGCCGCATAAGGCTGTGGAGGCAAAATCACCAAGTGTCTCGAAGACAGATAGATAGGTTCTAGATTAATGGGGGGGGGGGGGGGGGGTGTGTGATGGGGAGAAGGCAGGAGAATGGGGATGAGAAACATGTCATGATTGAATGGCAGAGCATATTTGATGGGCCGAATGGTCACACTGACTGTGGAAGCTTGGATGTTGGTTAACATTGCATTTCACAAGCAAGAGAAGAAAATGCTGGAAATACGCAGGTCAGACAGCACCTGTAGAGAGGGAAACAGAGTTCATGTTTCCTGTTATATCCTTTCATCAGAACCTGCTAACAATAAGTTCCGACAAAAGCACTTCAACCTAAACGTTAACTCAGTTTCGCTCTTCACAGAAGCTGCCTGACCCGAGTATTTCCAGCCTTCCCATTTCTTCTTTCAGATTCCCAGCATTCGTAGTATTTTCCTTCTAACTTTTCCAACTATCTCAGTTAATGAGCTAGTTACAGATGATGACAAGTGACAAAATTGCACAACAGTCTTGGGGGGGGGAAATAAAAAAAAAAAGAGATCTCGTAGAATTCCTAGTGCAGAAGGAGGCCATTCGACCCATCGAGTCTGCACCAACCTGTGAAAGAACAAAGAAACATGCCCCCACCCTATCCCCACCTAACCTTTTGGACACGAAGGGCAATTTTTCATGGCCAATCCACCTAACCTGCACATCTTTGGACAGATGAAAAGATCAGGTTGCTGCTGTGTGACCCTTGGCTGACAGCAGAAAAAACAGCAGTGATATTCCTCTCCTCCCCCAAAGTTGATTGTCAGCAACAGCCTGCATTAATCTGGCACTTTCCAAAGTTTAATGTTTCATGGCTCATCACGGAAGTATTAAAGAAAAATGTGACACCGAGCCACACAAGGAGATATCAGGACGGGTGATTAAAGACTTTGCAAAGGAGATAAGTATTAAGGAGCATCTTGAACAGGTGGGGAGAAAGGTTTAGGGAGGGAATTCCAGAGTTTAACTGAAGGTGGAGCGATTAAAATTGGTGATGCTCAAGAGGACAGAATTGGAAGAGCATAGAGATCTTAGTGGGTTAGAGTGTTGCAGGAATAACAGATGCAGAGAGGGGTGAGGCCATGGGCTGAGGTGGAGATTTGAAACAAGGACAATAATTTATTTTTTAATCATAATCTTTATTGTCACAAGTAGGCTTACACACCCCTGTCTGCATCAACGGGGCCAAGGTGGAGATGGTTAGCAGTTTCAAATTCCTAGGGGTATACATCTCCAAAAATCTGTCCTGGTCCACCCACGTCGACACTACACCAAGAAAGCACAACAGCGCCTATACTTCCTCAGGAAACTAAAGAAATTCTGCATGTCCACATTACAAAGCATCCTATCTGGCTGCATCACAGCCTGGTATGGCAACTGCTCGGCCCAAGACCGCAAGAAACTTCAGAGAGTCGTGAACACAGCCAGTCCATCACACGAACCTGACTCCATCTACACCTCCCGCAGCCCGGGGAAACCCGGCTTACTCACTCTTCCAACTTCTTCCATCGGGCAGGAGATAAAAAAGTCTGAGAGCACGCACGCACAGACTCAAAAACAGCTTCTTCCCCGCTGTTATCAGACTCCTAAACAACCCTCTTATGGACTGACTTCATTAACACTACACCCTGTATAATTCATCTAATGCCAGTGTCTATTTGTGTTGCCCTATTATGTAATTTCTTTAATTTCTCTTTCTTTTCACATACTTAATGATCTGCTCGCAGAAAAATACTTTTCACTGTACCTTGATACAGGTGACAATAAACAAAATCCAATCCAACATTAACACTGCAATGAAGTTACTGTGGAAAGCCCCTCGTCGCCACACTCCGGCGCCTGTTCGGGTGCACAGAGGGAGAATTCAGAACGTCCAATTCACCCAACAAGCACGTCATTCAGGACTTGTAGGAGGAAACCCACGCAGACACAGGGAGAACATGCAGACTCCACACAGTGACCCAAGCCGGGAATCGAACCTGGGATCCTAAAGCTGTGAAGTAATAGTGCTAACCACTGCTACCGTGCTTCGCAAGGTATTGCCAGGTCAGGAGCCAATGTGGGTCAACAAGGAGGGATGATACGTGAATGGAACTCAGTGAGTCAAGATAAAGGCAGATGAGGTTTTGGAAGCCATGATGTGGAGATTCCGGCGTTGGACTGGGGTGAGCACAGTAAGAAGTCTTACAACACCAGGTTAAAGTCCAACATGTTTGTTTCAAACACTAGCTTTCAGAGCACTGCTCCTTCATCACCCGAGGAAGGAGTAGTGCCCCGAAAGCTAGTGTTTGAAACAAACATGTTGGACTTTAACCTGGTGTTGTACGAGGTTTTGGAAGACCACCGATGAGGACGGTCAGACGATACAGCAGGATTTGGAGACTTGGGCGGCAAGATGGCAGATGGAGTTTAATCCAGACAAATGTGAGGTAATGCATTTTGGAAGGTCTAATACAGATAGGGAATATACAGCGAATGGTAGAACCCTCAAGAGTATTGACAGTCAGAGAGATCTTGGTGTAAAGGTCCACAGGTCACTGAAAGGGGCAACACAGTGGAGAAGGTAGTCAAGAAGGCATACGGCATGCTTGTCTTCATTGGCCGGGGGAGTATAAAAATGGGCAAGTCATGTTGCAGTTGTATAGAACCTTAGTTAGGTCACACTTGGAGTATAGCGTTCAATTCTGGCCGCCACACTTTAGAGAGGGTGCAGTAGAGATTCACCAGGATGTTGCCTGCTATGGAGGGCATTAGCTATGAGGAGAGATTGAATAAGCTTGGTTTGGTCTCACTGAACAAAGGAGATTGAGGGGCGACCTGATAAAGGTCTACAAAATTATGAGGGGCATAGACAGAGTGAATAGTCAGAGACTTTTTCTCCAGGGTAGAGGGGTCAATTACTAGGGGGCATAGGTTTAAGGTGCGAGGGGCAAGATTTAGAGGAAATGTACGAGGCAAGTGTTTTTACAGAGGGTAGTGGGTGCCTGGAACTTGCTGCCGAAGGAAGTGGTGGAAGCAGGGATGATAGTGACGTTTAAGGGGCACCTTGACAAATACATGAATAGGATGGGGAGAGAGGAATACGGACCACGGAAGTGTAGAAGATTTTTGTTTAGACGGACAGCATGGTTGGCGCAGGCTTGGAGGGCTGAAGGGCCTGTTCCTGTGCTGTACTTTTCTTTGTTCTTTGGTGTATCCGAACAGGCGCCGGAATGGGGCGACTCGGGGCTTTTTACAGTAACTTCATTGCAGTGTTAATGTAATCCTACTTGTGACAATAAATTATACATGTAGACCAGATCGGGTAAGGCTGGCAGATTTCCTTCCCTAAAGGGCACTATTTTAACCAGATGGGTTTTTACAAGTCGATGAAAGTTTCATTTTCAGATGGATTAATGAAATTTAAATTCCACCAGCTGATGAGGTGGTATTTGAACCCATGTCGCTGGAGCATTAGCCCGGGCTTCAAGATTACTAGTCTAGTGGCATTACTATCATCTCGCCATAAAGGAGTTGGAGAATATCAGAGAAAGACATAATCGTACATTGCTGGGCAGCACGGTGGCGCAGTGGGTTAGCCCTGTTGCCTCATGGCGCCGAGGTCCCAGGTTCGAATCCCGGCTCTGGGTCACTGTCTGTGTGGAGTTTGCACATTCTCCCCGTGTTTGCATGGGTTTCGCCCCCACAACCCAAAGATGTGCAGAGTAGGTGGATTGGCCGCACTAAATTGCCCCTTAATTGGAAAAATGAATTGGGTATTCTAAATTAAAAAAAAAAAAATAATCGTACATTGCTTGATTTGGTCAGGGGTCACAGGACAGCAACTGGGAATGGGAACCTGGAATTTTTGCCCCCACTTCCTTCCAGTAGTTGTACCCTGGTCAACAATAGATGTTTTGCTGCCCGTTCGCCCTCATTTACTCGAAAACATCTGCAGGTTCCTGTATCACAGGATCCAGGGGTCGGTCATTTAGGACTGAGATGAGAAAGAAATCCCATCACTCAGGGGGCTGTGAATGTTTGGAATTCAGTCACTGGAGTATAGTCAAACACAGATTTTTAAGCATTAAGGGAATCAAGGGAAATCGGGATGGGGCAGGAAACTGGAGTTGATGCAGAGGATCAGTCATGTTCTTTTTGAATGGCACAACAGGCTTGGAGGGACATATAGCCTACTCTTATTTCTTATGACTCAAACAGGCAAGTCCTTTCAGTACCTTTGGCAAAAAGGGATCACTGAAATCAGGGCACCAACCAAACAAATTTCTCAACAAAAAATATTTTTTGGGAACTGCAACAAAGGTTTGCCACTCAAAAGGAGTGGGGAGGGGGGGGCATCACAGCAGGAGGGAAATTGTCTGTAAATATCTGTACTGACGTCTGCCTGTCTTTTTACCTCCTTTTATTTCTTGCTCGCTGTTGGGTATAATTCCTGTGGTCGGCGCGGTTATGTAAAATGTAACATATAGCATAGGAGTTATGAAATACAAAATGTGAAAACCCTTTATAACACTTAAAACTGGACAGATTTAACTGGGTTTCCCTGGCCACAGATGGAGCACTCACGTCTGACTGCTAGTCAGCTTGTGAGTCTTTCCATTGCTCAGTGTTCTCCAAAGGAGAACTGCTGAGCACTGCTGCCTTGCAGCACTAGAGACCAATTCCTGCCTAGGACGGACGGTCTGTGCGGAGTCTGCACATTCTCCCAGTGTCTGCACGGGTTTCCTCCAGGTGCTCCGGTTTTCTCCCACATTCCAAAGATGTGCGGATTAGGTGGACTAGCCATGTTAAAATTGCCCCTTAGTGTCCAGGTTAGGTTATGGGGTTACGGGAATAGAATGGGGTGGACGGGGAGTGGACATGGTAGAGTGCTCATTCGTTGGCACCCAATGACGAGGCAGAGTACAGGAATGAGATAGAGAATCTGGTGAACTGGTGCAACGACAATAATCTCTCCCTCAATGTCAACAAAACAAAGGAGATGGTTAGCGACTTCAGGAAGCGCAGTGGAGAACATGCCCCTGTCTACATCAATAGGAATGAAGTAGAAAGGTCAAGAGCTTCAAGTTTTTAGGTGTACAGATCACCAACAGCCTGTCCTGGTCCCCCCATGCCGACACTATAGTTAAGAAAGCCACCAACGACTCTACTTTCTCAGAAGAATAAGGAAATTTGGCATGTCAGCTACAACTCTCACCAACTTCTACAGATGCACCATAGAAAGCATTCTTTCTGGTTGTATCACAGCTTGGTATGGAGCCTGCTCTGCCCAAGACCGCAGGAAACTGCAAAAGGTTGTGAATGCAGCCCAGTCCATCACGCAAACCAGCCTCCCATCCATTGACTCTGTCTATAATTCCCACTGCCTCAGAAAGGCAGCCAGAATAATTAAGGACCCCACGCACCCCGGGACATACTCTTTTCCACCTTCTTCCGTCAGGAAAAGGATCCCAAAGTTTGAGGTCACGTACCAAACGACTCAAGAACAGCTTCTTCCCTACTGCCATCAGACTTTTGAATGGGCCTACCTCGTATTAAGTTGATCTTTCCTCTACACCTTGCTATAATGTAACATTATATTGTGCAGTCTCTCCTTCCTTCCCCATATATGGTATGCATTGTTTGTACAGCATGCAAGAAACAATACTTTTCACTGTATACTAATACATGTGACAATAATAAATCAAATCAAAAAAGGGTCGGTGCAGACTCAGGCCGAATGGCATCCTTCTGCATTGAGTCTATGAAAGGAAGCATGTGAATACACAAAACAACTGTCTTAACATTTAGCAGGCGGAATGCACTTACCTGGCTCAGGCTCTGCATTCAGACTGGTCGATACAAAATTCGAAGGGAAAAGTCCGACTCCTCGTTTCGTCTCTCCTCTCCACCAGTTAGGGTCACTAAACAAGACAGCAAGACACAGAGGGTAACCTCAACTCTGGGTATCAGGAAGTTTGTTATAATGCTTTACTCACATCAAATTTTACTGCAACCTTAACTCCACCTCCACACTGAAACAGCTACTTGGGGTGGTCCTGAACTAGGATTTTCTCTTTGTCGTTCGTGCTATGCTTTTTCACACGGCTGCCCAGATCCCATCAACTTTTCAAAACAAAACCCTAGTTAACTGGTACACTGCCTCTCACCTATAATGTGAAGATGCCGGCGTTGGACTGGGGTGAGCATAGTAAGAAGTCTTACAACATCAGGCTAAAGTCCAACAGGTTTGTTTCAAACACTAGCTTTCGGAGTGCAGCTCCTTCCTCAGGTAAAATGAGGAAGGAGCAGTGCTCCGAAAGTTAGTGATTCAAAACAAACCTGTTGGACTTTAGCCTGGTGTTGCGAGTCTTCTTACTGTTCTCGCCTATACCACATTCCATGGATTATAATAAGAGTTCTTTACAGCTTTGCAATATTAAAAACTCTCTTTGGTGGTAGCGTACCGAGGGTTTTAAAAATCCATGTTCAGCACAAAATCAACCAGACTGCAGACAGGCAGCCGCTTGTTTGATTCAGGGACAGGAGTGTTTATAGACTCCTTTGAACTGAACCTGATCTCAGCCCCCAGAATGAAGAGACATGCAGCTAACTGCAATAATAATCTTTTTTTTAAATTGTTGTCACAAGTAGGCTTACATTAACACTGCAATGAAGTTACTGTGAAAAGCCCCCAGTCACCACATTCCGGTGCCTGTTCAGGTACACAGAGGGAGAATTCGGAATGTCCAATTCACCTAACAGTGCGTCGTTCGGGGCTTGTGGGAGGAATCCGGAGCACCCAGAGGAAACCCACGCAGACACGGGGAGAACGTGCAGACTCCACACAGACAGTGTCCCAAGCCGGGAATCGAACCCGGGACCCAGCCGCTGTGAAGCAACAGTGCTAACCACTGTGCTGCCAGGCAACCCATATACAAGATAGCTGTTCACTATCATTATGGGAACAGTTGGGCAGCACGGTGGGACAGTGGGTTAGCCCTGCTGCCTCACGGCGCCGAGGTCCCAGGTTCGATCCCGGCTCTGGGTCACTGCCCGTGTGGAGTTTGCACATTCTCCCTGTGTTTGCGTGGGTTTGACCCCCACAACCCAAAGATGTGCAGGTTAGGTAGATTGGCCACGCTAAATTGCCCCTTAATTGGAAAAAATGAATTGGGTACTCTAGAAAAAAAATTTTAAATTAAAAAAAGTGAAAAATTATTGGAACAGTTGTTCAATATCCAAGTTTTTGATCAATTAAAGGAAAATCATAGACGTTCTTTATCCAAATTAAGCCAATTCTGTAAGCTATACCAAAAAGCACATTATGGAGCAAGAGGTACTGATCTGATAAATACCCATTTCATCTAGCATTTAATCACAATAAACTTCTGCATTTTGAGTTGAATTGATATTTATTTTTACATTCTTAAAACTATGATATCCAACGAATTTAATCAACATATACCAGACAGACAGAACAAAAGGCCACCAGGGCCTGGATTCTGTTCCATCATTCAACTAGTTCATGGCTGATCAGTATCTTCATTCCACCTACCCACCTTGCTTCCGCAAACTCTTAATACCCTTGCCCAACAGAAGTCTATCAACATCGTCGAACCTTCAATTCTCACTCAGTCCAGACTGTTGTGAAAATAATTTCAAATTTCCACTCCCTTTTGGGTGACGTGCCCCCTGAACAACAGCGTTCTAATTTTAAGGTCATGCCCGCCTTTTCCTGGAAACTAGAGAAAATAGTTTCTCACTTCCACTGAACTCTTTTTAATCATTTAAAACACCTCAATTAGATTATATAAAATGCAAATACGACTGACTGCTCAATGTGCACGAACGGAATTGCTGACAAAATCAATAACAATAACAATAATAATAATCGCTTGTCACAAGTCGGCTTCAATGAAGTTACTGTGAAAAGCCCCTAGTCGCCACATTCCGGCACCTGTTCGGGGGGGCCGGTACGGGAATGCAGAGTACATGAAGATACACTACTGGCCAACATCCTCGGAGAGGTCACCACCGATCAGAAACTTAACCACCACACAAGGTAAAAGTGGTGGAACACTTCCCAGTTAGCTTGGTTGAACATAGCTTGCAACAACGCTCAATGGCTCAACATCATCCAGGTCAAAGCAGCCAGCTTGGTCAGCCCATCATCTGCTACCGTAAACATTCATTCCTTCCGTCAGCAGTGCACAGCAGAGTGCGTAGTCTGCAAGATGCACGTAGTGCACAGCAGAGTGCGTAGTCTGCAAGATGCACGGCAGCAACTTGCCAAGGCCCCTCGACGTTTAAATATATCACCGCTTAGGAGTAAAAACCACGAACTCCCACTCTCACAGCACCGAGCATTCTTTTGACGGACAGATGGGGCTACAGTGACAATGTAAAAAATACTGGTCCCTTTAAGGATGGACCAGGGCAAGGTTCAGCGCAAGTTGAGAGCAGGTAATGCTCATTGAAGCCTGCGCTTAAGAGATGAGTTACTTCTGGACAGCGAGAGGATCCAGAGGGGAAGCGTGGAAACTGGTGTTTGTACTGAACTATAGCAACACAATAGTATCGATATATTACAGAATGTTTTCTGCTGCCTCAGTAAATGAAATGAAAAAATGAAATGAAAATCGCTTGACACGAGTAGGCTTCAATGAAGTTACTGTGAAAAGCCCCTAGTTGCCACATTCCGGCGCCTGTCCAGGGAGGCTGGTATGGGAATCGAATCGTGCTGCTGGCCTGCCTGGGTCTGCTTTAAAAGCCAGAGATTTAGCCCAGTGAGCTAAACCAGCCCCTATGATGGATATCCACCTATTAAACAGCAGTTGAAGGCGGCAGCTCACCACCACCTTCTCAAGGGCAATAAATACTGGCCTAGCCAGCAGCGCCAACATCACATTAAGCGATTCAGTGCCAAAATATACATTTCTGCTAAGTGTGGACACTGCATTAGGTTCATGAACTTCTGCCATTTGTTTATCACAACCAAGGAAAAAAAAATCTTAAAAACCCAGAGTCAGAGAGGAAACCAAAATGCCAGCGTGTCATGGTGACTTGCTGTCATGGTATGGCAGCATACTTCTGCACAACTTTCACTGGTTAATAGTTCCCATAAGACCGACAATATCACACCAACCACATTAATATCTCACCAACTATCTGGGAATCCTCAGTTGTCCCTTGGTGTTCAAAGATGTGCAAGTTAGGTGGGGATACGGGGAAAGCGGGCTTGGGTAGGGTGTTCTTTCAGAGGGTCAGTGTAGACTCGATGGGTCGAATGTCCTCCTTCTGCACTGTAGGCATTCTATGTCTGATACAAAGCCATTGACCTGAGATAGTAAGGACACTGCGACTCACACTTGAACCCATCTCAAATCAAGCAAGGGGTTACAAATGGACTGTACTTAACACTTTGTTCAACTCACATGATTTGCTGATGATTCAGAAAACAGACAAAGAGAAAAAAAATAGCTGCTCAACACTCTACTCAATGAGCATACAGTTCAGCAGGAAGGTAAGGCACTGAGTAAATCACCTCTGGACCAGCTGGCGAGATATTTAAAATCAGCAGTCACAAGCATTTCTGTGACATATCAGGAATAGCAAAATGTGTAAAATGCTGTATTGCGATATATTCACCAGCAGCCTCTCATATCAGGTACTGAGCAATCTTGAGACCAGAATTGCCCTCTCCATTGATTTTAGAGTCCAATTTATTTTAGATTAATCATGACCAACGTCGATAAACCACCTTTCCCATAACATCCCAAGCTGCTTCACAAAAGTGCCCTCAAACTAAACGTGACAAACTCCATGTCGGCCAGCATGCGTTAGAACATAGAACATACAGTGCAGAAAGAGGCCATTCGGCCCATCGACTCTGCACCGACCCACTTAAGTCATCACTTCCACCCTATCCCCGTAACCCAATAACCCCTCCTAACCTTTTTGGTCACTAAGGGCAATTTATCATGGCCAACCCACCTAACCTGCACATTTTGGACTGTGTGAGGAAACCGGAGGAAACTCACGCAGACACGGGGAGAACGTGCAGACACCGCACAGACAGTGACCCAAGCCGGGAATCGAACCTGGGACCCTGGCGCTGTGAAGCCACAGTACTATCCACTTGTGCAACCGTGCTACATTGCGAAGCCATGAGTCAGCTGATAGCTTTCTTGTTTCAGAGTCAGAACATTCGGTCCCACCCAAGGCCTCGAGCACAATAAGCAAGACGGACACTCCCAGTGCTGTATTGAGGGATTGTTGTACCATTGTACCACCAGCGATGCAGGCTTCTGCATGAGATATTAAACTGAGGCCCCGACTATCCTCTCAGTGGCCGTAGAAGATTCTGTGGCAGTATTTCCAATAAGAGCAGGGGTGCTCTTAACTGGTGTCCTGGCCAATATTTATCCCTCAATCAACATCACAAAAATAATTATTATCTGGTCGTTATCATAGGTTTGCGAGTGGCTGCTGTACACATAGTGACTGCCTCATTTCCTAAAATACATCTGCCACTACTTAATTGGTTGTAAAGTGCTTTGGATGTGAGGCCACCTAAAATGGCATTCGGCAAAGGACACTGCGAAAAGTGGCCAAGTTCAGGGACAGACTGCAGCTCCAAATAAACAAAAGGCTGCAGCGCAGACTTTGCAAATAACACAGGAAAAAGGCCATCGTGAGGCCATTCCAGGACAATGGGCTTACATGCAAATTACCACAACGTAACAGGCTCAGTGCCGTCTGTTTCCTTATTTGGAAAGGCCTATGTGCCTCGGATACCAACGGACATGGCCGGTAAGCACACACCCCACCATCAAGGTGGCGGGTCTTGATTGCACTTATCGATCAGGGTGATCGAGCCCTGAGAAAAATACAGCACAGAACAGGCCGTTCGGCCCACGAATCCCTAGGGATAAAAGATGCTGCGCGACCCTTCACTCGCTCTCTCGGCAGCAACCAACAACGGTAACCGAAGAAGACCATCATCCACACTACCGATAGAAGGACCAGAGCCAAGGACAACTAGCAACTGACCATGAGGACTGCGGATCCCAGATAAAGGCCATGTCTGCCCGGTACTTGTCAGTCAATTGAAAGTTAAGTTAAAGTCTTGTATGTACTAGCTTTGTAGTTTAACTTGTGTGTGCGTGTGTGAGATTGAATAACCTTAACATTATGTGAACATGACTTCCGGTTGCGGTGATGGGGAGCCAAGCCGCACGTTCGGTGATTCCCGCTTTTTTCGGTCTTTTGGGCTCTTTTAAGGACCCGTAGAGGCGATGGCTTGACTTTTCCCGGTGGGGGAACACATCTACTGCGTTTATCTGCCGGTGGATGGACTGGACCAGGAGCAGGGCGGTCAAAAAATCGGCTTTGAAGGGCAGCACGGTGGCCTAGTGGTTAGCACAGCTGCCTCATGGCGCTGAGGTCCCAGGTTCGATCCCGGCTCTGGGTCACTGTCCGTGTGGAGTTTGCACATTCTCCCCGTGTCTGCGTGGGTTTCGCCCCCACAACCCAAAAATGTGCAGAGTAGGTGGATTGGCCACACTAAATTGCCCCTTAATTGGAAAAAATAATTGGGTAATCTAAATTTAAAAAAAAAAAAAAAAATGGGCTTTGGAGCAAAGAAAGGTGTGAGGCAGGAAGAATAGGATGGCGGCAGGCAGGGAACCGGCAGCGTGGCAGCAGTGGGTGCAGGAGCAGCAGGAGCTGCTTCAGAGAGCTGAAAGCTGAGCTGCTGGAACCACTTAAGACCTCACTGGATAAGCTCATGGCGACTTAGACGCCTCAGGGTGCAGAGATCCGCGAGTTACAGCACGAGGCCTCGGAGAACGAGGATGAAATTCTAGGCCTGGCAGTGAAGGTGGAATCGCACGAGGCACTCCACAAAAAATGGCAAGCGAGGATGGAGGAAATGGAGAACCACTCGCGGTGGAAGAACTTGCGGATCCTGGGCCTCACAGAGGGGCTGGAGGGATCGGACCTGGGGGCCTATGTGGCCTTGATGCTGAACTCGCTAATTGGTGCGGGGTCCTTCCAAGGGCCCTTGGAGCTGGAGGGGGCCCATCGAGTGCTGCTGAGAAAGCTCAGGCCGAACGAGCCACCAAGGGTAGTGCTGGTCCGTTTTCACCGCTTCATCGACCGTGAGTGTGCGCTGAGATGGGCTAAAAAGGAGGGGCAGCAGGTGGGAGAAAGCAGAGATCCGGATTTATCAGGACTGGAGCACGGAGGTGGCGAAGAGGAGGGCTGGTTTTAACCGGTCGAAGGCAGTGCTGCACAAGAAAGGGGTGAAGTTCGGCCTGCTCCAGCTGGCACACCTCTGGGTCACTTATAAAGACCGCCAGCTCTATTTTGACTCCACGGAAGATGCCTGGGCGTTCGTCCAGGCAGAGAAGCTGGACTCGAACTGAGGACTGAGGGGGGGTTGGGGACTGATGTATATTGTCCGGAGGCTCTGTTCTCCCTGGTATTTCTTTGTTGGTCCTTTTTTTGTTTTTTCTCTTTTTGGGCCTTTTCAACTATTTAATTTGGTGCCTTTTTCACTGGTGGAGGGTTGGGGAGCTGTATTGCAGGCCCATTGGGTCGCGCGCCCTTTTCTTTCCTGCGTTTTAGGTCGGGGGGCGGGGTTTCAGATGGAAGCGCGGGCTTTTTCCCCCGCGCTGGATGCGGAGTGGGAGGGGCCTGCACCAGGCGGGGGTGTGGCGGTTGTGTCACACCGGGGGGGGGGGGGGGGGGGGGGGTCGTTGGGGTGGCGGGAGCAGCAGGAGTTGGCTGACTTACGGAAGCACGCAGCTAGAGGGGGCCCTAGCTTTGTGTGTGTGTGTGTGTGTGTGTGTGTGTGTGTGTGTGGCCGAGGGAGAGTTATGGCTGACCGACGCAGAGGGAGGAGGAATAGCCCCCCGATTCGGCTGGTCACATGGAATGTAAGGGGGCTGAATGGGCCGGTGAAGCGGGCCAGGGTGATGGCGCACTTGAAGGGGCTAGGGGCGGACGTGGCTATGCTCCAGGAAACGCATCTTAGGGTGGCGGATCAGGTTAGGCTGAGAAGAGGGTGGGTTGGACAAGTGTTCCATTCGGGGTTAGATGCGAGGAACCAGGGGGTGGCGATTTCCGTGGGAAAGAGCTTGTCGTTTGTGGCGTCGAGTGTGGCGGCGGATAGCTGTGGCAGATACGTAATGGTGAGTGGTAGACTCCAAGGAGAGCGGGTGGTGCTGGTCAATGTGTACACCCCAAATTGGGATGATGCAGGCTTCATGCGGCGCATGCTGAGCCGGATTCCAGACCTTGAGACGGGGGGCTTGATATTGGGAGGAGATTTTAATACAGTGCTGGACCCGGCCCTGGATCATTTGATGTCCAGGACCAGTAAGAGGCCGGCGGCAGCCACAGTGTTGAGGGGGTTTATGGACCAGATGGGAGGGGTGGACCCTTGGAGGTTTATGAGGCCGGGAGGTAGGGAGGAGTTCTCGTTTTTCTCCCACGTACATAAGGCTTACTCCTGGATCTACTTTTTTGTCTTCAGCAGGGCGCTGATTCCGAGAGTGGTATGGGAGTACTCGGCGATTGCCATATCAGACCACGCTCCGCATTGGGTGGACCTGGAGCTGGGGGAGGGGAAGGATCAATGCCCGCTGTGGAGGTTAGAGGTGGGGCTGCTGTCGGATGAGGAGGTATGTGGGCGGGTCCGCAGGTGTATAGAGGGGTATTTGGAAACTAATGACAATGCGGAGGTGCAGGTGGGGATGGTCTGGGAGGCATTGAAGGCGGTGGTTAGAGGGGAGCTGATTTCTATTAGGGCACACAGGGAGAGGGGGGAGAAAAATGAGAGGGAGAGGTTGGTGGAAGAAATGGTAAGGGTGGACAGAAGGTATGCGGAGGTCCCGGAAGAAAGGCTTTTGAGGAAGCGTCATAGTCTCCAAGCGGAGTTTGACATATTGACCGCCCGGAAAGCGGAGGTGCAGTGGCGGAGAGCGCAGGGGGCGGTATATGGGTACGGGGAGAAGGAAAGTCGGATGGTGGCCCACCAGCTCCGGAAGCGAGGCGGCGGCGAGGGAGATGGGGGGGTTAGAGATGTAGGAGGGAGTCTGGTGCAGAGTGCAAGGGGCATTAACGGAGTGTTCAGGACCTTTTATGAGGAGTTGTACCGGTCAGTGCCCCCTGGGGAGGAGGGTGGGATGGACCGCTTCTTGGACAAGCTGGAGTTCCCGAGAGTGGGGGAGGAGTGGGCAGAGGGTCTGGGGGCCCCAATCGAGTTGGAGGAGCTGATCAAGGCGATGGGGAGTATGCAGTCGGGGAAGGCACCGGGGCCTGACGGGTTCCCGTTGGAATTTTACAAGACCTTTTCAGACCCGTTGGGCCCACTGTTAGTGCGGACCCTGAATGAGGCAAGGGAGGAGGGGGGCCTTGCCCTCGGCAATGTCCAGAGAATTAATTTCTTTGATCTTGAAGCGGGATAAGGACCCCCTCCAGTGTGGATCTTACAGGCCAATCTCGCTGCTCAATGTGGACGAAGCTGCTGGCCAAGATACTGGCCAGGAGGGTGGAGGATGTGGTCCCACAGGTCATTCACGAGGACCAAACAGGTTTTGCGAAGGGGAGGCAGCTGAATGTCAATGTGCGGCGGCTTCGTAACGTCATAATGATGTCGGCGGTGGACGGGGAGGCGGAGATAGTGGCATCGATGGATGCGGAGAAAGCTTTTGACAGGGTGGAGTGGAGCTACCTGTGGGAGGTGTTGAGGAGATTTGGGTTTGGTGAGCGTTTTATTAGGTGGGTGAGGCTGTTGTATAGTGCTCCGGTGGCGAGCGTGGTGACGAATGGGAGGAGGTCGGAGTACTTTTGGTTGTCCCGGGGGACGAGGCAGGGGTGCCCCTTGTCTCCCCTGCTCTTCGCGTTGGCGATCGAACCCCTGGCCATGGCACTGAGGGAATCGAGGAACTGGAGGGGGGGCACCGGCTGTCGCTGTACGCGGACGATTTACTGCTGCACATTGCAGATCCGGTGGCGGGGGATGCCAGAGGTGATGAGGATCCCAGGGGAGTTCGGAGACTTCTCTGGCTATAAGCTCAATGTGGGGAAGAGTGAGCTGTTTGTGGTGCATATGGGCGACCAGGAGAAAGAGATAGGGGCGCTCAGGCTGAAAAGGGCAGCGAGGAGCTTCAGATACCTGGGAGTCGAGGGGCCCTGCATAGGTTAAACTTCACGAGGCTGGTGGAGCAGATGGAGGAGGAGTTCAGGAGGTGGGATGTATTGCCACTCTCCCTAGCGGGCAGGGTCCAGTCGGTTAAGATGACGGGGCTATGGGTGTTTGTTCTTATGGTTCTATGTTTATTACTCTTTCTTGTTGTTAATTTATTGTTTTTGTATTGGGGGGGGGGGGGGGGGAAGAGGAGTTATTGTTTTTCTCTTTTCGTTGTTGGGATAAAATTTGTTGTTGGAAAATTTGAAAATTATTTTAAAAAAATTTTTTAAAAAACATTATGTGAACATAAATAAATATTATAATATTGTATGAAAAAACATGTAGTCATATGTCCACCGTATACGGGTTAAGACACACCATGGTTCAGGCACAACAGATGTCATACAGTTGAGAAAGGTGCTAAATAAATACAAGTCTTTCTTCCTTTTGCAGACTCCCTCATCCTCCTCACACCCTTTCACATTTCTGTTCCATCTTTTTCCTGGTGCTACCTCTGCCTTGACAACCAAGGTCGTTAGAGGCCACAACGAGTCGGGAGAAGCTGCAGCAATGGTGGGCTTTATATCTGGCCCGTGGCCAGTAGGGATGTTTGTGATTCCTTGGGCCAGAGTCCATGGCTACCGCTACCTCCGCTTTTATGAGCCTGGAGACAATCGCGAGCGGTATCTTCCCTCCTCCTACTGATCCAGCACGGGGCCACAGATAAGTCAGTCCTTGAGAAGGAAACATTTACAGAACCATGCTAAATAAACAGGGAGTGGGACTAATTGGATAGCTCTTTCAAAGATTGGCACAAGCCAAAATGGCCTCCTTATGCGCTGTAGAGTTCTAACTAGCTGGCATTTCAGCTGTGAAACTGGTTCCAAACACACAATTTATCAGTGGCAACGTTACTCCAACTCCAAGGGGGAGTATCGAGCCTTCTTCCAGCAGACATTAAGTTAGACAACTTAAGTAATTTCAAATCATACCTATCATCTAAAATGGTGATAATTTCTCCAGCTTTAAAAGTAAGCTCATTGTCTTCAACAGCCTCAAAGTCGTACAGGGCACGAACCATGCGGAGTTCAGTTCTGTTTGAAGGATTTTCTGTTGTCGGGTAGAGAGACTTGGTCTCAGTGTGTTGTTGTTTCTGCTCCTGCAATGAAAGCTCAATAGCTGGAAGAGTAAACAGAAAAAGTTTAGATTTTGTAACATATGACCCTCCACTTTATTACACGATTGTATTTTTTCCCTTTAAAATAGCTGACACTTAAATCTATACCCAATTAATTATAGCTTCCTTTCCCTAAAGAGATTTTCAGTAACGTCAACACACATTATATTAAAAATCCTGCATCTTGCACTCATTTCAAATTCATGGTGGGAAGGGATATACCGCGCACACTTTTCCCCATAATAATAAAGTGCCTATTTTCACATTTCTTATAGGGAATTGTCTGTGTAAACATGTCACAGTGTAATTAAATCCTCCCACAAGTGGAGGCGCTGTAATACATAGAACATACAGTGCAGGAGGGCATTCGGCCCATCGAGTCAGCAGCGACCCAGTTTAAACCCTCACTTTCACCCTATCCCCAGAACCCAATGACCCATCCTAACCCTTTTGGAAACTTAAGGGCAATTCAGAATGTCCAATCCACCTAACCTGCACGTCTTTGGACTGTGGGAGGAAACCGGAGCACCCGGAGGAAACCCACACAGACACAGGGAGAACGTGCAGACTCTGCAAAGACAGTGACCCAGCGGGTAATCGAACCTGGGACCCTGGCTCTGTGAAACCACAGTGCTAACCACTGTGCTACCGTGCTGTCCCTTGACTGTGGTGGTGAACTATCGCATGCAAAGTTTAACCAGACAAGTTTCCACTATAAATGAGAACGCATATATTTTATGGTAACATACAGGGCACGACTTTAAAATGCTGACTGAATCACATCTGTGCATTTTGGTCCAATTAGCCATTGAAACATACTTCCTCAAGAGGATAACGACTTTGCTGAATTTAAAAGCATATTTTATGATGCCCTGCAGCTCTTGTGGTACGTAGAAAGGGGCGGGCTTGCCATGGGACAGGCCTGCCAGTGAGAATTTTGCCTTTGTCATGGAACACGAATCATTATTGCAAACTGAAGCGCAACCAACAGAGCAACATATCCCCAGACCCGAATGCTATCTCATACTGCAAAGCACTCCCTATAACCAGCTGGCAAGAAACACAGAGCTCTCAGCAAAGCACTTTATGCTTGCCCGCCAGGCCGAAGAATGCCCGTTTATCTTCAAAAGGATTTATGGGGCCATGTCCACAATTCACGAAAACGCAGCGGTCAGGTAGAAATGAAAATCTAAAAGTCCAATGGAACTTTGATGGAAATATAAACGAGGAGGAAGTAGCTCTGAAATCAGTAGAAGCTAGTTCAATTAATAATTTTAAATCTCTGATGGATAGCTCGTTGCTAGCCAAGGATGTTCATATATAATTTACAGTGCAGAAGGAGGCCATTCGGCCCATCGAGTCTGCACCAGCTCTTGGAAAGAGCACCCTACTCAAGCCCACACTTCCACCCTATCCCCATAACCCCACCCAACACCAAGGGCAATTTTGGACATCAAGGGCAATTTCACACGGCCAATCTACCTAACCTGCACATCTTTGGAGGAAACCGGAGCACCCGGAGGGAACCCACGCACACACGGGGGGGAACATACAGACTCCCCACAGACACGGACCCAAGCCGGGAATCGAACCTGGGACCCTGGAGCTGTGAAGCAACAGTGCTAACCACTATGCTACTGTGCTGCTAGTGTTCAAGCAGCAGATGATGTGTGCTCCAGACAATGTCTGCATGCTCAGTTCTAGTAAGTATTTTCTAAACCTTTGCAATGAAGGAGACATGACAGGAAACAGCATAGGGGGCATCTGGATACCAACCAGAGACCTCTTGATCTGCAGTCAAATGCTCTACCACTGAGCTATACACCCATATTAAGGGATATGGAGTTAGGATACAGCTCTGCCATGATGGCCCCAACGATGGGACAGGCCCTAGGGGCTGAATGGCCTACTTTTGTTCCTATGAGGCGCTGAGGTGGTAAGTCATTCCCATCCACTTTTCCGTATTGCATAGTTAAGTGTTCAATTGGCATTAGATCTCAGTAAAGACCATGGCACTCCTTACATGACACTATTAAGCAGTTCTTCTGGTGTCTCCTTTTCTCCTACATTAGAATTTAAAAGGAAGCCGCATGCATTGTTACCGGCCGATATGTTGTAATTGTGACATGAAGCGAACAGTGCACAAATGTGGTAGCAAGGGAGTGGATAATGGTATTAGGACTTTCCCCAGTTTGGCCACGCAGCATCAGTACTCTCAGATTGGGTATCATGTGGTTAGATGCAGAGTAAAGAGTCTTGCAAGAAATATCACATTGTTGGGTCAAAGTGATATTTTTCACACCAGCTGTCATGTGTTTGTCCAGCTGTCCTGGAGTGTAATTGTGTGTGGAATCTATGCCAGCTTCGAACCCAAGCGCTCAACAGCAGAAAAAAAAAGAGTTCCAGCGCGGAGCCAGAGGTCGGTTCTTTTTCAATCCCTTGCTGATTTTCATGCTGTACTCCTAAAGAATGCGGATTCCTGTTCAGGATACTGTCCTACAAGTGCCAGGTGCATTCCAGCTCCAAACACAAGTGGCTATTATTTATGTACAAACTTTACAAAGCAAATTTCAGCAGTTTATTCAAACTTGGGAGGAAATCTGATGCACATTACCATGTCTTTTCCCTGGAATGCAATCAGGAGCATGGAACCAAACCAAGGTGTGAGAACAAGCGCGCGATGCCCACTGCAGCAATCGCCCCCCCCCCCCCCCCCCCTCAGGCTTGTGACCCACTAACCAGACAGGTGAGGGTGGATCAAAACAGGTCCTTCCCGATTTGCATAGCATAGGTACCTGCTGGATAAGGTCACAGCCACGATGGGGAGAGAAGCACCACAATGGTAAACCTTTCAACGGTTCATCTCTCTTCCCCCTCCGCCTGCCACCATGCCATCAGTCCTATTTTTTCCCCCCTGAAATCCGCTTCAAAATTCTGACAAATTAACAAAAATATAACACCCACAAGTTTAAAAAAAACCCCAAAACATTTGCATTGGGAACGGATTCCTTACCTTTAGCTAGATCTACATCTTCAGTATTTCTACTAATTGCCGTCGTGCCATTTTTAGTTGGATTTGAAGTGCTCTGGCTCTGTTAAAGAAAAAGAACATGTGTGTGATCTGCAAAATACATTCTCTGTTCCAATCCCAACATGGTGCAGTTTGGCTGCAAAGCTCCTTTCTCCCTCTGCAGTATAAAATGTTCAGATGTGCTTTTAGCTGTACCATGGATAGGATGGTTTCTGTTGCATTGCAAAAAAAATGTGGAACACCCACTGTTTGTTGTATCGAGTCCATATCAGAGCCAGAGTATAACTGTCCCTTCACTCCATCCCCAAATCTCATAATTGATCACTCCAACAACAGCCTGACCAACACCAGCCAGGACAAAGCAGTCCATTTGACTGGCACTCGATCCACCACTTTAAACTCCATCCTCCACTGACAGTGGCAGCACTGTGTACCATCTACAGGATGCACTGCCATAACCAAGCCTCCTTCAACAGCAGTTTTCAAACCTACTACATGACTGACTCATTTGACACCACCTGCAAGTTGCCTCCAGGTCTCAACGTCCTGACTTGGAATTATATCGTTGATCCTTCACCATCACTGGATCAAAATCCTGGACTGCAGCAGTTCAAGAAGGCAGCTCACCACCAACTTCTCAAGGGCAACTGGGGATGGGCAATAAATGCTGGCCTAGTCAATACTCATCCCCAGGCTCAACAAAAAAACAAGAATTTGTCTAGATCTGGAATTCCAAGGCAGCACGGTGGCACATTGGTTAACACTGCTGCCTCTCGGCGCTGAGGACCCATGTTCAATCGCGGCCCCGGGTCACTATCAAGTCGAGTTTGTACGTTCTCCCTGTGTTTGCGTGGGTCTCACCCCCACAACCAAAAAAAGATGCGCAGGATAGGTGCATTGGCCATGCTAAATTGCCCCTTATTGGAAAAAAAAAAGGAATCCGGTATTCCAAATAAAAACAAAAATCTGGAATCCCCACCCCAAATCTCTCCACCTGTAAATATGGGTGATTATGATCTGCAGATAGATTGGACAAATCAAATTAGCCACAATACCGTAGAGGAGGAAATTCCTGGAATGTATACAGGATGGTTTTCTGGACCAATATGTTGAGGAAACAAGTAGAGAACAGGCCATCCTAGAGTGGGAATTGTGAAATGAAAATGGAATCATTGGCAATCGCGAATCCGCTTGGGGATGAGTGACTATGACATGATGGAGCTGGAAAGTGAAGTAGTTGATTCTGATACTAGGGTCCTGAATCTTAATAAAGGAAACTACAATGATAGGAGGCCTGAGTTGGCTATGATTGATTGGGGAACATTACTTAAAAGGGATGACAGTGGATAGGCGATGGCAAACATTCAAGGAGGGACAGAATGGGGGAATTGCAACAATTGTTTATTCCTGTCTGGCACAAAAGTAAAACTGGAAAGGTGGGCAATCCGTGGCCTGCAAGGGAAATCAAAGATAATATTTGATCCAAGGCAGAAGCATACAAGTTGGCCAAGAGAAACAACAGGTCTGAGGATTGGGAGCAGTTTAGAATTCAGTAAAGGAGGACCAAAGGATTGATTAAGAATGGGAAAATAGAGTATGAGAGTAAGCTTGCAGGGAACATAAAAACTGACTGCAAAGGTTCAATACCTATGGGAAGACTGGCAAAGACAAATGTCCCTTACAGTCAGAAACAAAGAAATTTATAATGGGGGAACAAAAAATGGCTGAGCAACATGGGGCTGGTTTAACACACTGGGCTAAATCGCTGGCTTATAAAGCAGACCCAGGCAGGCCAGCAACACGGTTCAATGCCCATACCAGCCTCCCCGAACAGGCGCCGGAATGTGGCGACTAGGGGCTTTTCACAGTAACTTCATTGAAGCCTACTCGTGACAATAAGCGATTTTCATTTCATTTCAAATACATACTTTGATTCTGTCTTCACAAATGTGGACACAAATAAGATAGCAGAAATGTAGGGGAAAGCAGGATTAGTGGGTAGGGAGGAACTGAAGGAAATCGGTATTAGTAGAGAAATTATATTGCAGAAATTGAAGGCTGATAAATCCCCAGGGCCTGATAATCTACAACCCAGAGTTCTTAAGGAAGTGATGTTAGAGACCTATAAAATTCTAACAGAACAGACGGGGTAGATGTAAGAATGATGTTCCCAATGGTGGGGTGTCCAGAACCAGAGGTCACAGCCCGTGGATATGGGGTAGACCATTTAGGGCAGAGATACGGAGAAATTTCTTCACCCAGAGAGTGGTGAGCCTGTGGTATTCATTACCACAGGAAGTAGATGAGGCCAAAACATTGTACGTTTTCAAGAAGCAGTTAGATATAGCATTTGGGGTTAAGGGGAACCAGCAATTGAGTTGGATCATAATGAATGGTGCAGAAGGCTCGAATGGCTTCCTCCTGCTCCTATTTTTTATGTTTCTATCTCTCTCCTCTTTTTTAGACAGTTCTCAAAACATAATAGGGACCATCATCTGGCCTTGTGGCTTATTATCAATCTCCCGGGGAGCACCTGGGGATGTTTTGCTCCATTGAAGCATGCTGTTGGTATTAAACATCACCTGGAAGGGAGATTGGGTGAGAGATTGCAGTAAGCGCACACTTACGCCCCTTTCTAACACTTGGGGTGCGAGGGACAATCTCAACACATTTATCTCTATTCAAAGTTGTTGCAGTGCAGTGCCTTCCAAATCCACAACTCCACCACCCAGAATGACAGTCAGCTGCTGCATGAAACACCAAAGTTCTCCTCAGAGTTACACACCATCCTAATTTGGCACATACCCCTGTCCCCTCAGTGTTGCCGGGTTAAAATCTTGGACCTCCCCATCTAACAGCACTCTGAGAATACCTTCAGCAAATGGTCTCCAGCGGGTCAAAAGAGGCCGGAGTCAGCAACAAATGCCGGGCTTTCTAGCCACACCGATATCCCGCGAATGAACATTTTAAAAAAGAAAGGTACCTGAGAGCTAGTCGAAGGAAATGTGACACCATCTTCTTTAAGTGCTTTGATGGTAGCAGCAACAAGACTGAGCTGAGGATCCTTTTGAAACACCTCCACCCATTCGACCATTAATGCCTTCAGCTTCTCGCATACCTTCGGATGAGTCTGGGTACAAATAGCAAGATTCAACTCATCATACTGATCAGTTAATTTTTATTTTTAAACAAAGCACAAACTGTATAATCAACTTTCAAATTTGGCCAGTGACTTAACGAGCACGTGTTGAGTTTGGTGCAGCAATGATCTCCAGAGTAGGAGATCACATGCTCAGACCTCAGCCTATTGCATCTTCTGGAAATAAAGGTCAAATGGGCAGCACGGTGGCACAGTGGTTAGCACAGCTGCCTCGCAACGCCAGGGACCCGGGTTCAACCCCGGCCTTGGGTGACTGTGTTGAGGTTGCACGTCCTCCCAGTGTCTGAATGGGTTTCCTCCCACAGTCTAAAGATGTCGAGGCTAGATGAGGTTACGGCAATAGGGCGGGGAAGTGGTCCTAGGTAGGGTGCTCTTTTGTAGGGTTGGTGCAGACTTGATGGGCCAAATGGCCTCCTTCGGCACAGTACTGCAGTGATTCTAAATGTAGTGCCAAGGGCTAGCCTGGCCTCAGCTAAGTTTACAACTCCGAACCATTCTCCAATGCCCCTTTCTGGGAAAAGCTTCTGGGTGACGAGGTGGGTGTGTACGTCGCAGGTAAGAACACAATCAGAGTTGACTGCAATACGACTTCGAGTTATGAACAAATGGTACACATAAGGTGGCTCCTGCTTAGTGTTATGGGCCAGGGTTTAGAGAACCCCAAAGTGTATCATGGAGTTCACCTGACCCACAACTTTAATAGATTGTGGTATGGGGAGCACACGGCCCACTCTACAGGTGTGGTACAGCAGAAATGGAAAAGTTTTTTTTTTTTTATAAAGCAAAACAATGTTTATTCTATGAACTCAAGTGAACCTTTTAAAAACATACAGTGCACATCTTAGCAACCATCAATTCAAGTACAACCCCCAAAGAATACAACACTAAGTAATCCTTAATAACCACCGGTGGACGTTGGAGACGGCGTTGCTCACCGACAACGGGGTTTGTGAGAGAATACCTTCCAAAGTCGAGTTTAATAAGAATGAGGAGATCTCGGCCTCCACGTTCTGGGAAGCACTAAAGGCGGTCATCATTCAAGTGAAGTTCATAAAGATAAGTCTGGGAGGGTGGAGAGGTTAGTGGAGTTCATCCCGGAGGTGGCCCTCAAAGCTCTGCTGCCCCAATGGCAGAGCTGTTGGCGGAGAGGAAGACGCTTCAGATAGAGTTTTAGTTGGGGTGTCAATGGAGGAAGGTGGTGAGCCAGCTTCGTCATGCGAGAGGGACGTTTTACGAATACGGGGAGACGGCCAGCCATTTATTGGCTTATCCCAGGCTGTATAAGGCTCTGGTCAGACCCCAGTGTGCCTGCCAGAAAACCTGAAAGATTTAAGCAAGATCTCGCCTGCCGCTGTTTGAATGAGGGTGGAGGGAGGGAATTATTATGACGAATGTTTAATTGTTTGGGTGCGGGTCTTGGGCAGAACGGTGCAAGTGGCCCAGGAAATTTCAGCCTGCTCAAAATCTAGTATTGCTAACTCGTGCCGTGATTCCATTGAAGGTCTGGCAAGCGATGCAGGCACACCATTACTGTGGCTCAGTTTTCAGGAAGATCCAGGCCACTGAAATGGTGACATTTTCAGGATCTTTTTGCTTAACTGAGGATAACACCTTGATGCACCAAGCATGGAATGGAAATAAATAGCGCCAACACTTGCGTTACAAACTTGTCTGAGTCAATCGTTCAGAAATGATAGAAAAGTCAGATTTACTGTACCTTATTGTATAGACTTAATAAATTCCCAGTTTCATTCGTGAAGTCACGAGAACATATTTCTAGGTGGAAAATCTTCCCACAGTTTGATACACAGGCACCTAGTAACTGTAAAATGAGATAGCAGAACAAAGTGTTAATTTTTACTTTGTCCAGTTGGAGCTTAACAGTGGGCCGTTCAGCCAGCACCACATCAAAAGAGCATTAGAAACACAAACAAAAATCAAAAAGCATCAACTAATTGGGCCTCTGAATAAGTCTTCAATTTTCTGTCTTTAAAAAAGCGTGGCGTTAATCTTTTTTGGTGGGGGAAAAGAGATGTTTCTGATAATGCTGGTGTCATATCAAGAACAATAGTTACTTCTTAATTATGGAGACGGCAAGCTCAAACGGAGGTGGCTGGAGGACACCCATTAACTTAGGCAGGTTTTCAGTAACTAAGCTAGCATTGCACCAATTACAAGCTCAGCAATTCCCATTGCGCCAAAGGTCCTCGCGTGCCAGGTCGCGGAGGAAATCTTGTTGGGGCAATCCTCCCCCAAAGTCAGACGTGTGCAGAAGTTAATTATTAACCCCCTCTATCAGCCCCATGTCATGAGAGGACAAGCTACGGTCACAAGAAAGATCGTGGTCACTGTGGCCGAGTGCCACAAAACAAATCAGATTTCCCCACTCAGTCATGCACTTTAATACGAGTCAGAAGAGAAAGTTTCAACTTAAAACTCTAGTTGAGGGAAGAAATGAGTGGGTTGGTGCTGAAGTGGTTGCACTCACCGTTAACGCCTTCATTGCCACGTGAGGATTTTTGTGATTTACTCTCTTCATAATGGCCTTCAGACAATCTTTTGGCCTGAAGTTGGGGCAACAGAAAAAAAAAATTACATGCATTAATATAAAAATTCTGGAACACAAATGATGCATTAAATAGAACAAAAGTTACAATCGACATTCTAGCTGTTTCACTTTTTTTGCGGATACAAAACAGTCACAAGATGCTTTGTGCTTTCGAGCTCCCAAGAGGCAGATTCCAGTCCGATGTTCTCAGGCCAAATGATCATTAAACCGAGTGACTTTTAAACTCTTTGGCTGCTTAAATTCAGAGTAAAATTTTCTTAAGTATGCCTGTCTGACCCAAAGTGAACGACAGCCTCGATGACAGGAATGCGAAGCAATTGCCCATCGCCGTCTGAAGTGGGCTTCGATCAATGGGCCTCAAGTGAGGCACACAGCCTCAATCTAGGTGCAAGTGAGTGCACTTCAGTAGAACTGTGCTACATTCCTCTTGCCCTTATTAAATAATGCATTCTCGGACTCGCCCTCAGCAATGGTACGTGAAGGCTACAGATAAGGCATACAAGTTCTGATGGAGGGTTTTACCCAAAATATCAGGCTAGTCTTTTGAGGTTCTCAGATGTTGTGTCATTCTAGAACGTGGTTTATATTCCAAATTCTCATTCGAGTTCTCTCAGGTTTCTAATTTTGCTGAATAAACTGGTGAAAGGAGAGCAATTAGAGCATCGGGACAGTTGCCAGCACTGACAGTACACTGTGAGATCATTGCAATGATTAACATGGGCTATGGAGCCTTCATGTTGAATGATCAAACAGTGATGCTCAAGAGGCAACCCAACTATGAAAAACACATCAGTAATGGTTCTGTTTGGGCTCACAACAATTCCACGTGTCATGGCAAGGAAATGTCACACATTATTTAGATTAATCGTTTTCACAGACAAGTGGCGTGTATTTATGGTTGTCTTCTCATGCCTTATCCACGTGGGAATTGTCTGCATGCGCAATTCATCCACAGGCAACTGCACGAAGGCTCAATGGATAGCGATCAGGAGGGTGAACAATGATCAATTTCCCTCCTCCTCAAAATTGGGGCACCAAAGCAAATTGCAGTAGTTCCAATGCCTTGTTGGCTTTAAGGAGGCAACACTGTACAGGCCAGAGATCAAACCCAGCTTAATTCCTCTTCTGTGCAGCTCAATTACTCACTCACTAAATCATTCAGCCATGGAGCCAAATTGTCAAGGAGACATCCTTCAAATAAATTATTTTAAAAGGGTGAGGAAAGTGGAAGGGGAAGAGAAACCAAGGTAAAATATATTTTCCATCCATACCCATTTGGTGTAGTCCCAATGTGATCACAGATATCCATGATGAGTGTCCAGTCTTCGCTGGTGTTGTGCTCATTCGTGGCTTTTTCTGAAGAAAAGAGATATACATATCTATAGGTATGTGAAGAGAAAAAGATTGGTGAAGACTAATGTAGGTCCCTTACAGTTAGAAATGGGAATTTTTTAAAATATCAATGTAGAGTACCCAATTCGTTTTTTCTAATTAAGGGGCAATTTCGCGTGGCCAAACCACCTAACCTGCACATCTTTGGGTTGTGGGGGTGAAACCCACCCAAACACGGGGAGAATGTGCAAACTCCACACGGACAATGAGCCAGATCCGGGATCGAACCTTGGTGCTGTGAGGCAGCAGTGTTAACCACTGTGCCACCTTGCTGCCCTACAGGGGAATTTATAATGGGGAACAAAGAAATGGTTGATCAACTAAATATGTACTTTGGTTCTGTCTTCACAAAGGAGCACACAAATAACATATCATAAATGTTGGGAAACACAGGGTTCAGTGAGAGGGAGGAGCTGAAGGAAATCAGTATTAGTAGGTGTTGGGGAAACTGATGAGATCAAAGGCCGATAAATCCCAAGGCCTGATAATCTATATTCCAGAGTATTTAAGGAAGTGACCCTAGAAATAGTGGATGCATTACTGGTCATTTCCCAAGATACTGCAGACTCTGGAATAGTTCCTGCAGATTGGTTGGCAGCTAATCTAACCCCACTAATTGCAAAGGAAGGTGGAGAGAAAACATGGAATTATAGACCAGTCAGCCGGACATCAGTAGCAGGGGAAATGCTGATAGTCCATCATAAAAGATTTAATAGCGGAGTACTTGGAAAACAGTGGCAGGTTCAGACAATCAGCAAGGATTTATGAATGGGAAATCATACTGGTCAAATGAAAATGAAAATCGCTTATTGTCACAAGTAGACTTCAATGAAGTTACTGCGAAAAGCCCCTAGTCACCACATTCCGGCGCCTGTTCGGGGAGGCTGTTACGGGAATCGAACCGTGCTGCTGGCCTGCTTTCAAAGCCAGCGAGTTAGCCCAGTGTGCTAAACAGCCCCTAAATCTATTGGAACTCTTCAAGGATGTAACTAGTAGAGTTGATGAGGGTAAACCAATGGACGTGTTTTATTTGGACTTTCGGCAAAGTCCCTCATAAGAGATTAGCGTGAAAATTACAGTGCATGGGATTAGGGGTAATTTATTGGAATGGACAGAAAACTGGATGGCAGACAGGAAACAAAGAGTAGGAATAAACGGGTCTTTTTCTGAATGGCAGGCAGTGACTAGTGGGATATCACAGGTAACACTGCGAGGACCCCAGTTATTCACAATGAATATTAACGATTTAGATAAGGAAACTATATCTCCAAATTTGCAGATGACACCAAGCTGGGTGGGAGGGTGAGCTGGGAGGAGGATGCAGAGATGCTTCAGGTGTGATTTGGACAGGCTGAGTGAGTGTGCGAATGCATGGCAGGTGCAATATAATGCGGATAAATGGGAGGTTATCCACTTTGGCTGCAGGTTTGAGAGAGGGGAAATGTGCAACAAAATCTGGGAGTCGCTGAAAGTAAGCATGCAGATGCAGCAGGCGGTGAAGAAGGCAAATTGTATGTTGGACTTCAAAGTGAGGGGATTTGAGCACAGGAGCAGAGATGCCTTGCTGCAGTTATACAGGACCTTGGTGAGCCCACATCTGGAATATTGTGTGCAGTTGTGGTCTCCTTATCTGAGGATGTTCTTGTGATGAAGGTGTGCAGCGAAGGTTTACCAGATGGATTCTTGGGATGGAAAACAGACATGCGAGGATTAAATTTGCTGGTGGTTAGAAGAATGGCATTCTAACAGGACTAGACAGGGGAGGAAGGATGTTCCCGAAGGTGGGGGAGTCCAGATCCAGGGATATGGGGTAGACCATTTAGGACCAAGATGAGGAAAGATTTCTTCACCCAGAGAGTGGGTGAGCCTGTGGAAATTGCTACAACAAATAGTAGAGGCCAAAATGTACGTTTTCAAGGACTTAGATTTAGAACTTGGGGCTAAAAGGATCAAAGGATATGGGGGATGTTGGAGAAAGGGGGAACAGGTTACTGAGTTGGATTATCAAAGATGATCATTTGAATGGTGGAGCAGGATCAAAGGGCCAAATGACCTCCTCCTGTTCCCATTTTCCATGTTAGTAACAGTTCAGCATTTAGCAGTTAACACTTCTGTTTGGTGGAATGGGAGTATTTGCATCACTGGTGGAGAATGCAAAGTTGATTGCACCAGGCACCCCTGGTCGGGCGGGGGGGGGGGGGGGGGGGGGGACAGTAGCACAGTGGGTAGCACTGTTACTTCACAGCTCCAGGGTTCAATTTCCATCTTGGGTCACTGTCTGTGCGTAGTCTGCACGTTCTCCCCGTGTCTGCATGGGTTTCCTCCGGGTGCTCCAGTTTCCTCCCACAAGTCCCGGAAGACATTCTGGGTGACTTGGACATTCTGAATTCTCCCTCTGTGTACTCAGACAGGCAATGGAATGTGGCCACGAGGGGCTTTTCACAGTAACTTCCTTGCAGCGTCAATGTAAGCCTACTTGTGACAATAAAGATTATTAAAAATGTGGGATGAATAGAGCAGGAGACTTTTATCTTCACCACCCATATATTCTCCATGACACTCGTAGGATATTTCTCACGTAGACCATACCCATGGCGACTGTTTGAGTTGGCCAATTCACCGTTAGAACAATACTGTGCTGTTAGCTTTCACCCTCAAGAAAACATCCCCTTGCCTGATGGCACTCATTCATGTATTGAGGCTCCCTGCTGGCAGCACTTTTGTGCCTTGCCCAAGTGAGGTTTTCACACCACGAAGGCAGAACATCGGGACAAAGGTCAAGGACATTGAATAACAGATCAGTGGCAAGAATCCCAAGCCCCCCTGTGCCAGCATGCGGGCCAGATAGCTCAGCATTGGCCAGAAGTCATTGGGAGCAGCAAAGGCATTTGAAGTCACTGGGCTTTCTAACGGGAAAGAACCACGTGTTAAAATGTGTATGCAACACCTCAAAGAAAGACAACAAGCTCACAAGACAAGAATATTCCCAGCTGTCCAATTTGTAAACTTAGCTGTAAATGCTAATCAACAACAAAAAGCTGAACAGTGTGGCAAAACATAGGAGCAAAGCAAACAACGGCAAACTTTGCATCAGACACGGAACAGAGAGGCTGGGAGAATGTATTAGAGGAGGCTTCACCACAGCGATGGGTAACCGAGGCTAGTGAGTGGGCCGCAGGAGTGGCCCTCCTTCAACCGAGTGGGCCGCAAGATGGAAATCAAGCCTTTCACTATGACCCTTGAATAAGATTGAATACATTTAACAGAATATTTCATAACTAGCTATAATAATTTATTAATAGAACGGCCATCAACTTTGGTGGTAAAAACAAAATAAATAGTTATGCTGGATTTGCTCTTGCTTTATGTGTGTATCACTGCAGTCAAATCAGTAGGAAAAAAACATAGAAACCAGTGGAATGCGGCAACCCAGTGTGTGGGCTACACTCAGAACCTAAATTAGCCACCGGGTGCTCACCACTGCTTTAGAATATGAAGAAGAAATGCAACAAGGATGAAGTGAAATGTGGAAACACACACTTGTGGAGTGGAGCGGCAGCACAACGGACGAGAGCTGAAGAGTGAGGGAGTGAAGTTCTAGAATAAGACAGCACGGGAGACCCAATAGGGCTGCACGGTAGCACAGTAGTTAGCACAGTTGCTCACAGCTCCAGGGTCCCAGGTTCGATTCCCGGCTTGGGTCACACTGTCAGCGTGGAGTCTGCATGTTCTCCCCGTGTCCGCGTGGGTTTCTTCTGGGTGGAGGTGTGGGGATAGCGTGCTCTTTCCAACGGCCGGTGCGGACCTGATGGGCCGAATGGCTTCCTTCTGCACTGTAAAAAATTCTAGGAGACTGCCATTTGGCCCAACGAGTCTTCACTGGATCTTTCGAAAAAGCAATCCAGTTAGTTCTGCTCTCCCCCCCCCCCCCCCCCACTCCGCCATCCCTGCAATTTTCCCTCCTTCAAATGATATTCCAATTCCGTTCTAAGGCTACCGATTCAATCTGTTTCCACCACCTATTGGGTACAGAAGTTGATTTCAATGCCTCACCACTCATTACACGAAAATCTTCTCAAGTCACAGCTGGTTCTTTTGTCATTTACCCTCAATCTGTGTTCTCTGGTTATTGGCCTTTCAATCACTGGAAAGTTTATTTTTAAATTGAGTTGATCGAAATGCTTTATAAATTTTGAACACTACTATCAAATATCCAGTCAGCTTGCATAACTGCAATTCCACATTCTTGGAACAATTACGTGAAGAACTGATGGAGGGAAGAATAGGATATGGAGAGATTTACAAATGAGAACAAGGAGTTTTAAATCAATGGTGCACAAAAGGAGGAAGTGAGGGGGCACCAGTTAAACAGGAAGGTTGCAAAATGCAACCTCTCACCACCGCGCCCCCCCCCCCCCCTCGCCATTCCCTAAGCCATCTCAAACAAGATACTGCTTCAGTGAGGGCTAGTTAAAACTTCTCTAGATTAAAAATATTCAGGCATCCATTTTTCCCAAATGGAATTTTTTCCTGAATTGTGCTGTGAAGCCTTCATCTTGGCCTGTAAGTTACAGTGAAACAGCAATGGCAGCATGGTAGCACTGTTGCTTCACAGGTTCGATTCCCGCTTGGGTCACTGTCTGTGCGGAGTCTGCACGTTCTCCCTGTATCTGCGTGGGCGTCCTCCGGGTGCTCCGGTTTCCTCCCACAAGTCCCGACAGACGTGCTTGTTAGGTGAACTGGACATTCTGAATTCTCCCTCTGTGTACCCGAACAGGCGCCGGAATGTGGCGACTAGGGGCTTTTCACAGTAACTTCATTGCAGTTGTGCAAGCCTACTTGTGACAATAATAAAGATTATTATTATTAGAATGAGCATTAATTCAAACAGAGTCCCCACATAACCACCGAGTATCATAATGATTCACCCCTGGTTTCATGCAGGCTTTAATCCAGAGTGAGAGAGGCAGAAACCCGAGGGAAAAGAGCAGCAATTCTGCTAAAATATTTTTGTGCTACCTTGCCGGGTCCCCAAGTGCACGACACAGCTGCGATGATCACCTGACCTATTTCCCAGCCTGGAAGGTGTGACACTGTGGGCAGGGTAGCCAGATCTCAGCCCCAGCCCAAAGACCAGCTTTCTGCCTTCACTTAGGGACCCTCACAAATTGACATGACGGAGGCGGACGATTCTGCATATAGAGAATTATGCACTCTGCACTGCTGCATTTACTCATGCTCTGATCAACACAGCACATTAACACACACGTTTCTAACGCAGCTAAGAGAACTAGGATTGTGAAAAGATTAGAGAAATACAACAATTAGACTACACAGGAAAAACTGAACAAGATTATTTTAAAAAGGATAAAAGAGGGACCCACCATCACAGTTCCCAAAGTCAGATCGGCCTTCCTGAAAGTGAACCCACGGAAGGCGATGGGCCCGGACGGGATCCCTGGTTGTGCACTCGGAGCCTGCGCATACCAGCTGGCAGAGGTATTCACAGACATCTTTAACCTATCCCTACTCCACTCCGAGGTCCCCACCTGCTTCAAGAAGACCACCATCATACCGGTATCAAAGAAGAACCAGGCAACATGCCTCAATGACTACCACCCGGTGGCCCTGACGTCAGTTGTAATGAAGTGCTTCGAGAGGCTGATCATGAAGAGCATCACCTCCATACTCCCAGAACGCCTTGACCCACTTCAATTCGCATACCATCGCAACCGGTCCACATCAGACGCCATTTCCCTGGCCCTACACGCATCCCGAGAGCATCTCGAAAACAGACTCCTATTTATTGACTACAGCTCCGCGTTCAACACCATAATCCCAGCCAAGCTCATATCAAAGTTCCAAAACCTAGGACTTGGCTCTCCACTCTGCAACTGGATCCTTGACTTTCTGACCAACAGACCACAATCAGTAAGAATGAACACCAACTCCTCCTCCACAATAGTCCTCAATACCTGTGCCCCGCAAGGCTGCGGACTTAGCCCCCTACTCTACTCCCTGTACACACGACTGCGTGGCAAAACTTGGTTCCAACTCCATCTACAAGTTTGCTGACGATACGACCATAGTGGGCCGGATCTCGAATAACGACGAGTCAGAATACAGGAGGGAGATAGAGAACCTAGTGGAGTGGTGTAACGACAACAATCTCTCCCTCAATGCCAGCAAAACTAAAGAGCTGGTCATCGACTTCAGGAAGCAAAGTACTGTACACACCCCTGTCAGCATCAACGGGGCCGAGGTGGAGATGGTTAGCAGTTTCAAATTCCATGGGGTGCACATCACCAAAAATCTTTCCTGGTCCACTCACGTCGACGCTATCACCAAGAAAGCACAACAGCGCCTATACTTCCTCAGGAAACTAAGGAAATTCGGCATGTCCACATTAACCCGTACCAACTTTTACAGATGCACTATAGGAAGCATCCTATCGGGCTGCATCACAGCCTGGTATGGGAACTGCTCGGCCCAGGACCGCAAGGAACTTCAGCGAGTCGTGAATACCGCCCAGTCCATCACACGAACCTGCCTCCCATCCATGGACTCCATCTACACCTCCCGCTGCCGGGGGAAAGTGGGCAGCATAATCAAGGATCCCTCCCACCCGGCTTACTCACTTTTCCAACTTCTTCCATGGGGCAGGAGATACAGAAGTCTGAGAACACGCACGAACAGACTCAAAAACAGCTTCTTCCCCACTGTCACCAGACTCCTAAATGACCCTCTTATTGACTGACCTCATTAACACTACACCCTGTATGCTTCATCCGATGCCAATGCTTATGTAGTTACATTGTATATCTGGTGTTGCCCTATTATGTATTCTCATGTATTTTCTTTAATTCCCTTTTCTTCCATGTACTGAATGATCTGTTGAGCTGCTCGCAGAAAAATACTTTCACTGTACCTCGGTACACGTGACAATAAACAAATCCAAAAGATGGAGGATGGAGGGAGGGAAGTGAAAGAAAGAGTGAGAGAAAACCAGTAAAATATTTCTCGAAGTGTTTACACTACTGTAATATAGGATTTGCACACTTCTCATGAACCATTGACCAGAAATTGAACTGGACTAGTCATTTAAATACTGTGGCTACAAGAACAGGTCAGAGGGGAGGAACTCGCCTCCTGATCCCCCAAAGCCTGTCCACCACCGACAAGGCATAAGTCGGGAGTGTAATGGAACACTCTCCAGATGAGTCGCAGCTCCAACAACACTCAAGAAGCTTGACACCATCCAGGACAAAGCAGCCCACTTGATTGGCACCCCTTCCACAAACATTTGCTCCCTCCACCACCAACGCACAGTAGCAGCAGTGTATATCATCTATAACAGTGTTTTTCAAACGTTTTTTATCTGGGCCTCATTTTTACCAACCTGCCATCCTTAATGACCCACGCCGCCCAAACTTCACGACCCATCATTTTTGCTTACATTTAATGTGACAGGTGAGCCTGCTTGGTCCTCACAACCTCACTTATTTTGTCATTCAATGTTAAATTATAAGCTGAAGTCTTCAGCAGAAATGTAAGTTCTCACTGCATTTGTTGAAAAAAAAATCTAGAGGTTTGTCCTCAAACGCATCATGCCTTTGAAGTTTTGAGGGTTTCAATCTTTCATTTGCCAGTACTTCCCTGCATGGAACACACATGAGCTTTGCATCACCATTGGCACAATTAATAAACCCATATTTAAAGAAATCCTTATGCTGCTTTCTTCCTGATTTCAGCTTCTTTATGGGTTGTTCACCAGAGGCCCTGGAGCTCACACCAGCACTGCTGGCAGCTGCAAATTGGAGGAATATCTCTCCCAGAGCACGTGACATCGGCGTGACCTGCTCTTTGCCACCCCTTCTGGAAAGAAGATTCCATCGATTTTTAAAAAGATCTGTTCCTGGGTCAGCGGGCTGATGTCAGCAGCAGTGCATGCGTGGGACAGCCAGCATTTTTAACAGCCGGCCTTTGGGCACTTTTTCCTGCAATCGGGAACACCTAAACCAATGGCCCCGCGACTCAGAGTTTGAAAATGACTGATCGACCAGATGCACTGCAGGAAATCACCAAGTCTCCTTCGGCAACATCTTCCAAACCATGACCAGGACCGTCGGGAAGGACAAGGGGCAGCAGATGCCTGGGAACCCCACCACCTGGAGGTTCCTCTTCAAGTCACTCACACCCTGACTTGGAAATATAATCGCCATTCCTCCACTGTCGCTGGATCAAAAGAGCACAGTGGGTGTACCTACATCACATGGTCAACAGCGGTTCAAGAAGGCAATTCACCACCACCTTCCGAAGGGCCATTACGGACGGGCAACAAATGCTGGCCGAACCAGCAAAGCCCACATCCCGGAAATGAATTTTTAAAAAAGGTTCTGCTTATGGCAAGTGACCTACCAACATTAAGCCCAACACCATTCAATGGTAGAACCTTGTTGACCATTTGTCCCCTCCTCACAACAGGCCATGCCCAAAACAAGGAAGAAAGAAAAAAGAACCCAGTCATTTTAGAAAAAAAAACTTTTTGAACTTCCTCTTTAAGTCACAATGACAAATTCCAAGAGACTGCATGTTCTGTGACTCACCAGAATTACAATTAGCAATTTACCTCTTGTAACTCAAAATGTTCCCCTTCAGGGGCATGTGAAGTTTACTTTTAAAAGGAACGCCATGATTCCATATCACAGATCAGAGGGTAATGACTAGTTCCTGACAACTAAACTATCTCTTCACCCATTTGTCCAACAGAATATTATGACACAGGAGGAGGCCATTCTGCCCACAGTGGCACAGTGGTTAGCACTGCTGCCCCACAGCACCAGGGACCCGGGTTCAATTCCAACCTTGGGTTACTGTCTGTGTGGAGTTTGCACGTTCTCCCTGTGTCTGCGTGGGTTTCCTCCGGGTGCTCCAGTTTCCTCCCACATTCCAAAGATTTTTTTAATAAATGTTTTTTATTCAGTTTTCATGTTTTATATTGAACAAATTACAAATTGTTAGAGAGAGAAAAAAAAGAACACGCAAAAATTAACATATATATTTACAGGTAAGCATCTTCATAATAATAACTGTGGCCGCCCCCCTTTAGCCGACATACATATTTTACATTCCCCAATATGGCCGAGGCACATGTTTATAGGCATTTATTTACAGTTTGGTTTTGGGCCTTAGCTAGCCATCAAACCCCCATAACGAACCCGTAGCCCCCCCACCCCCGGCAACCTTCCCCCAATTCCCATCCATTTTCCCCTGATTCTTGGCCACCCGACTATTCTTCCTCTTGTTCGTTGGCCACAAACAGGTCCCGGAACAATTGCATGAATGGCTCCCACGTTCTGTGGAAGCTGTCGTCCGACCCTCGGATGGCGAATTTGATTTTCTCCATTTGGAGAGATTCCGAGAGGTCGGACAGCCAGTCTGCAGCTCTGGGTGGTGCTGCTGACGGCCAGCCTAACAGGATTCTACGACGGGCGATCAGGGAGGCAAAGGCAAGGGCGTCCACCCTCCTCCCCCCACATTCCAAAGATGTGCAGGTTAGGTGGATTGGTCATGCTAAATTGCTCTTTCCAAAAAGGTTGGGTGGGGTCACTGGGTTACGGGGATAGGGTGGAGGCGTGGGCTTAAGTAGGGTGCTCTTTCCAAGGGCCGGTGCAGACTCGATGGGTTGAATGGCAGTAGATTCTACGATTCAGTCTGCATCCATTTGAAGAGCAATCCAGTTAGTCTCGTTATAAAAACCGAAAATACTGGACACTCTCAGCAGGTCTGACAGCAAGCCACGACAAAAGAAAGCTAACGTTTTGAGTCCAGATGACTCTGTCAAAGCTGACGAAGCTTTAGCTTTGACAAAGAGTCATCCAGACTTGAAACATTAGCTCCCTTCTCCCTCCACCGATGCCGAGACCTGCTGAGATTGCCCACTATTTTGTTTCAGATTCCAGTACCAGCAGTAATTTGCCTTCATCTTCCAGCTACGTCTCATTCCTGGGCACTTTCCCAACAGCCTTGCAATTTTGTCTCCAAGTATATACTCAGTTCCTCTTGGAAGCTGCTATTGAATTGGTATCCACCACCGTTTCAGGCAGTGCATTCCAAATCCTTATCATTCAATTGTGTCTAAAAAAAAAAAAGAGGTTTTTCCTCTACCAGGCACCATAAATCTATCCGACAGCCATATGAAACAGATTCTCTTTTCTTACCGCATTTAAACCCTCCACATTTTGAACACCTCTTGCCAAATTTCATAGCTTTTTCTCTGCTTGGAAGGGAGAAAACTTCTTCTCCAATCTCTCTATGTGACTGTAAGCCCTCATCCCTGGAATCGAGAGAGTAAATCTCTTCTGCATCTTCTCCAAAACCTTCACGCTCTTTCCAATGTGTGGTAACCAGAATTGGACACACTACTCCACCTCTCGTTTGAGCTCGGAGTCTGATGGGGAGTTATAGAGAGATGTGAAATATTACGAGGGGCCCAGCAAGACTGGGGAAGGAAGAAGCTATTTCCCTGGCCAGAGGGCTCGGGTTTAAAGTAATTGGCAGAACGATTAGTGGGCATCAGTAGAGTTTTTTTGGAAGTCTGACACAGGTTAAAGTCCAACAGGTTTACTTGGAATCACGAGCTTTCGGAGCTTGGCTCCTTCATCAGGCACTCCGAAAGCTAGTGATTCCAAACAAACCTGTTGGACTTTAACGCAGTATTGTCAGACTTCTTACTGTGCCCACCCCAGTCCAACGCCGGTTTCTCCACATCATGAAAGGATGGTGGAGGCAGAAACCCTGCACCTGGGGATCCAGTGAAAATGATTAAAAATTAGGCTGGGTAGATATGAAAAAAAATATTTCCTCTAATAACGAAATCCAGAACAAGAGGGCAATAATGTTTAAGTTAGAAGCAAAATCAAAAAGGACTTTTACATACGAGGGATGAAAATTTGGGATTAGTTCACAAAGGAAAGCCATGGCTGTTTTGGACATGGGGGGAGGATCAATTGCAGCTAGATAGATCTTTCTCAGGCCAGGGCATCAAGGTTTATGGACCAAAATTATGGCAAATGGAGCTGGGAGACAGCTCAGCTGTGACCAGTTCCAAGGGTCTAAGTCATGAGAGTCATGAGAAGCTGAATGACCCAATTGGATTCCTTTAGTCTTATACGATCGCACAAAGAGCCAGGCAACAGATGAAAGGCAATGGAATAATAATAATACAGATCAACCTTAATCGCTGCTGACTTGGGAGGGCAAGAAGGGATAAAACACCACAGTCAACTCGCAACATGCCGTTTGTGACCACAGAAAACCAAAGATCTATACTCATGCTGTTGGAACCAGACACCAGAGGCACTTCTACTTATTCCCACATGTAGTTCATAACACATGGGGACATACGTCAAGGACCTCTTTAGACAATATATATATATATTTTTTAAAATAAATTTAGAGTGCCCAATTATTTTTTCCAATTAAGGGGCAATTTAGCATGGCCAATCCACCTACCCTACACATCGTTTGGGTTGTGGGGGTGAAACCCACGCAGACACGGGGAGAATGTGCAAACTCCACACGGACAGTGATCCAGGGTCGGGATTCGAACCCGGGTCCTCAGCGCCGTAGGCAGCAATGCTAACCACTGTGCTGCCCTTTTTAGACAATATATAATGTTGCTCAATAAACCAAGCAAATCTGGACTGTATTTCAATCTGTCAATAATGCAGATGAACAACAGCTCAGAGAGGTTGCCCCATATGCTTCCCACCCTGTTTACCATTTAGACACCGAACATTATTCATGGGATCGACCCCTAACAAGAAACTGAAGCACTATTCAAATCACCCCCCCCACCCCACCACCACCAAAAATCCAAATACTGTCCGGTTTTTGCTCTTAATTAAACTAAATATGCATTTGTACATCAGCCAACTGTTGTCCAGGATGTAGACTTTTGGAAAAGTCAGGCCATGATTCAGTTTGTTTAGAATTCCAACCAAATTCCTGAGGGATTTCCATACGCCACTGGATACAGTCTGACAGACAGCACGTCCTTGAAAGCTATTTAATCACTCTCTTAGCTTGCTCTAGATAATGACCCAATAAGTGGCAAACGTACTGCTCTGTCTCCAAAATGTCACATTCTTATCATTCTTTTACAAGGCTGACATGTAGTCAAAAAAAGAGACATGAGGATGGGGCGGTTGGGAGGGGAGGCAGTGTGTAATAATTAAGGTTAGTGCCGGCACTCATGCTGAAGCTGCATCTGCTCCTTCCAGTAGAAGGGAAGAATCATTTTCTGCATTGCTCACCGTATGGAGCCTCTGTAACTGGTAATGTTTGAGCGGAGAGGAAACCTTTTCACGTCTGTCAATTTACCAAGCACCATAATGAGACCTTGCCACCAATCTTCTGCTTTTATGCTCCACTTGAATTTCCTCTTTATCGAACCCCATCAGCATAATTGTCTTCCTTGCGCGGGTTTACCTGGCTAGCCCTTCAATGCATCTATGCTATTTGCCTCAACTAATTTTTATGGTAGCGATCTCCAGATACCCATTCTGGGTAAACAAGTTTCTCCTGGATTCCCTATTGGATTTAATGGTGAATTTTGACTCAATTTGTCAGAAAGCGTCCACCACCCTGTCCCTCCAGTGGCAACACCATCTTCCCCACAAACCTTGATGGAGGGCTCATAGGTTTTCACTTGTGCATTAGATATTGCCCCATTTCAGAATGAGCAGACACACACACTCCCAGCAGGGTCCATAGCAATCTGTAGAAGGGATTTTCTACTTTTCAAACGTGGGTGACAATAAAGTATTCTGAAATGTCCAGAGGTTGTGAAAGGTAAATATACAAGTCCTTTATTAAGAAAATATCCTATTTACATTAATCTGGCATTGATACCAATGAAATTAATCAGTCCTAGATTGATATTGGGGCTGGTTTAGCTCACTGGGCTAAATCGCCGGCTTTTAAAGCAGACCAAACAGGCCAGCAGCACGGTTCGATTCCCGTACCAGCCTCCCCGGACAGGCGCCGGAATGTGGCGACTAGGGGCTTTTCACAGTAACTTCATTGAAGCCTACTTGTGACAATAAGCGATTTTCATTTCATTTTTCATATTGTGAGCAGATTATTAATTCCACGGTCTATCTTCGCAATAATTATCACAGAGTATTGCCACGTTCTCATATTTTACAATAACTGCTTCGGCAGTGAAGAATCTGGCACGGAGTATTAAATATACAAAAATTCAACCTATTGATACTAGATAGCTGTCATAGCACGCGATTTGACAGAAATCTTTGGATCCTCACTGTCTTCAGATGATGTCCCGGAGGACTGGAAAATAGCCAATGTTGTTCCTTTGTTTAAGAAGGGTAGCAAGGATAATCCAGAGAACTACAGGCTGGTGAGTCTTACGTCAGTGGTAGAGAACTTACTGGAGATAATTCTTTGAGACAGGATCTACTCCCATTTGGAAGCAAGTGGACGTATTAGCGAGAGGCAGCATGGTTTTGCGAAGGGAAGGTCGTGTCTCACTAACTTGACAGAGTTTTTCGAGGAGGTCACAAAGATGATTGATGCAGGTAGGGCAGTGGATGTTGCCCATATGGACTTCAGTAAGGCCTTGACAAGGTCCCTCATGGCAGGCTGGTACAAATGGTGAAGTCACATGGGATCAGGGGTGAGCTGGCACGATGGATAAGGAACTGGCTACGTCCATTGAAGTCAGAGTAGCAGCAATGGAAGGGTGCTTTTCTGATTGGAGGGCTGTGACTAGTGGTGTTCTGCAGGGTTCAGTGCTGGGACCTTTGCTGTTCGTAGTATATATAAATGATTTGGAGGAAAATGTAACTGGTCTGGTTAGTAAGTTTGCAGACGACACAAAGGTTGGTGGATTTGCAGATAGCAATGAGGACTGTCAGAGGATACAGCAGGATTTAGATCATTTGGAGACTTGGGCGGAGAGATAGCAGATGGAGTTTAATCCGGACAAATGTGAGGTAATGCATTTTGGAAGGTCTAATACAAGTAGGGAATATACAGTGAATGGTAGAACCCTCAAGAGTATTGACAGTCGGAGAGATCTAGGTGTACAGGTCCACAGGTCACTGAAAGGGGCTGGTTTAGCTCACTCAGCTAAATCGCTGGCTTTTAAAGCAGACCAAGCAGGCCAGCAGCACGGTTCGATTCCGGTACCAGCCTCCCCGGACAGGCGCTGGAATGTGGCGACTAGGGGCTTTTCACAGTAACTTCATTGAAGCCTACTTGTGACAATAAGCGATTTTCATTTTTCACATGTGGAGAAGGTAGTCAAGAAGGCATACAGCATGCTTGCCTTCATTGGCCGGGCATGGAGTATAAAAATAGGCAAGTCATGTTGCAGCTGTATAGAACCTTAGTTAGGCCACACTTGGAGTATAGTGTTCAATTCTAGTCGCCACACTACCAGAAGGATGTGGAGGCTTTAGAGAAGGTGCAGAAGAGATTTACCAGGATGTTGCCTGGTATGGAGGGCATTAGCTATGAGGAGAGGGTGAATAAACTCGGTTTGTTCTCACTGGAACAACGGAGGTTGAGGGGCGACCTGATAGAGGTCTACAAAATTATGAGGGCATAGACAGACTGGATATTCAGAGGCTTTTTTCCAGGGTAGAGGGGTCAATTACTAGGGGGCATAGGTTTAAGATGCGAGGGGCAAGGTTTAGAGAAAATGTAAGAGGCAAGTTTACAGAGGGTAGTGGGTGCCTGGAACTCACTGCCGGAGGTGGTGGTGGAAGCAGGGACGATAGTGATGTTTAAGGGGCATCTTGACAAATACATGAATAGGATGGAAATAGAGGGATACGGACCCCAGAAGTGCAGAAGATTTTAGTTTAGACAGGCAGCATGGTGGGCACAGGCTTGGAGGGCCGAAGGGCCTGTTCCTGTGCTGTACTTTTCTTTGTTCTGTGACCAGACAGTAACCCCAACAAATCTCACTAAACACAACAGCAAAACGCAGCTGATCTGGTTTCATCATACTAAAAACCTCCATCAAAAAAGAAGTTGACTGGGCTGGGGTGGGCCGAATGAGTCAGAATTTCTATTCCCAACGTCTGTGGCAGAGTTCCAAAGATTCACGACCCTCAGAAAAATTCTTCTCACCTTCATCTTAATGGGGGATCACTTGTTTTTAAAACTGCATTGCCTAGCTCTCGCCTGCTCATAAGGGGAAACATCCTCTCAGCATCCACCCGGTCATGTTCAGTCAGGATCGTTTCAATAAGATCACCTCTTAATCTTCTAAACTCCAATGGATACAGGCCTGGCCTGCCCAATCTTTCCTCCCGAGAATCAGTCGAGTTGACATCCTCTGAACAGCTTCCAATGCTTTTATATCCTTTCTTAAATAAGGAGACCAAAACGGTTTGCATTACCCTATAGATGTGATCTCACCAACACCCTGCACAACGGTAGCAAAACATTCTGGCCGTTTACATTCAAATTCTCTTGCAATAAATGAGAACATTCCATTTGCCTTCCTAATCACTTGCTGCTCCTGCAAACTAACTTTTCCTGATTCACGTACCAGAACATCCAGATCATAACCGCTCTACTTCAGTATTCTATTTCCTCTTGCGATAAATATCCTCTTACGATATTAGCTTCCCTAATTACTTGCTGTACCTGTATACTACCCTTTTGTGATTCATGCACTAGCACACCCTGATCCCTCTGCAATCTATCATTTAGATCGTTTTCTAATGCATGTGGACCGAGAGCGGAGTCCCCTGGGCGCCACATTCAGGGTGTCTGACTTGCCAACAGGTGCAGCGCAGAAATTTTTGCCTTCATTTCATCGATTGCTCGCAGGTGGGTGAATGCGTCCTTGTTGTGTGCTAGACTAAGTCTTATTGAGGTGGTGCATAGAGCCACATGACGGTGTCCAGGTGAGTTGGTTTTTTCTGGAGGTGGAGAATCGGCATGGGCGGTGTGCGGGAGGTGGGCCGGCAAACCATGTACATATGTTTTGGGCATGTGCAAGGTTTTTTTCTAAAATATAAATTATGAGTACCCAATTATTTTTTATCAAATCAAGGGGCAATTTAGCATGGCCAGTCCACCTACCCTGCACATCCTTGGGTTGTGGGATTGAGACCCACGGAGAATGTGCAAACCCCACATGGACAGTGACCCAGGGCAAGGATCAAACCCGGATCCTCGGCGCCTTGAGGCAGCAGCGCTAACCGGTGCGCCACCGTGGCACCTGGGCGTGTCCAAGGTAGAGGGGGTTTTCAGAGGTAACATAAGAACATAATTAGGAGCAGGACTAGGCCATCTGGCCCCTCGAGCCTGCTCCGCCATTCAATTAGATCATGGCTGATCTTTGTGAGCTCCACTTTCCCGCCCGAACACCATAACCCTTTATTCCTTTATTCTTCAAAAAATTATCTTTATCTTAAAAACATTTAATGAAGGAGCCTCAACTGCTTCATTGGGCAAGGAATTCCATAGATTCACAACCCTTTGGGTGAAGAAGTTCCTCCTAAACTCAGTCCTAAATCTACTTCCCCTTATTTTGAGGCTGTGCCCCTTAGTTCTGCTCACCCACCAGTGGAAACAACCTGCCCGCATCTATCCTATCTATTCACTTCATAATTTTATATGCTTCTATAAGATCCCCCACATTCTTCTAAATTCCAACGAGTACAGTCCCAGTCTACTCAACCTCTCCTCGTAATCCAACCCCTTCAGCTCTGGGATTAACCTAGTGAATCTCCTCTGCACACCCTCCAGCGCCAGTATGTCCTTTCTCAAGTAAGGAGACCAAAATTGAACACAATACTCTCACTAACATCTTATACAGTTACAGCATAACCTCCCGAGTCTTAAACTCCATCCCTCTAGCAATGAAGGACAAAACTCCATTCGCCTTATTAATCACCCGTTGCACCTGTAAACCAACTTTCTGTGACTCATGCACTAGCACACCCAGGTCTCTCTGCACAGCAGCACGTTTTAATATTTTATCATTTAAATAATAATCCCTTTTGCCATTATTCCTACCAAAATGGATAATGAGGCTACGTCAAAGATTTTGGGGAAGAGCTGCCGATATCTGGTGTGTCAAAGGATCTGGGAGTACAGGTGGGGAGAGAGGCCGAAGTCTTGGCCTTCACCTCTCGGATAGCCTGGAGCCGGATTTGTTGTGTTGGCAGGACTCTGAGCCACCAAAACAAGGGTATTGGTGAGTGATTTGGCAGAGTTCCTGCGTTTGGAAAAGATCATGTTCTCCATTCGAGGGGCAGAGGAGGGGTTCACCTGGAGGTGGAAGGTATTTACTGACTTTGTTAAGGGGTACTGAGTCATCATCAGACGATGGGGGGGGGGGGGGGGGGGGTTGTTTTATTTTTGGTTTGGGTGGGGGAGGGAGGGCGAAAAGTTGGAAAAGGGTGCTGGTTGGGGGAGGTGCAGGGAGGGTGGGGTTTGTTACCTGTTGCCACAGTTGGCTTTTGTATTTTTGTGATTATGGATCTATTTAAAATGCCTTCAATTAAAATGTTTTTCAAAAAAAGGTAGGCAGATGCAGCAGGCAGTAACAGCAAATAGTTTTACGGTCTTCATAGCGAGAGGATTTGAATGCAGGAACAGGGATGTATTGCTGCAGTTATACAGGGCCTTGATGAGAACACACCAGGAATAGTGTGTGCAGTTCGAGTCTCCTTATCTGAGGAAGAACGATCTTGAGACAGAGGGAGTGCAGATTTACCAAATGGATTCCTGGGATGGTCCGACTGACGCATCAGGAGAAATTGAGCCAGTTCAGATTATATTTGTTCGAGTTCAGAAGGAGGTAGGTGGAGATTGGGAGGGGGGAGTCCTCATGGAAACGTCTAACAGGGGATTAGGCAGGGTAGATGCAAGAAGGATGCTCCTGATGGTGCAGGTGTCCAGAACCAGGGGTCATAGTCTAAGGATACGGGGTAGAGCATTTAGGACCTAGGTGAAGATATATTTCTTAATTCCATAAGACCAAAAGACAGAGGAGCAGAATTAGGCCACTTGGCCAATCGAGTCTGCTCCGCCATTCAATCATGGCTGATAGTTTCACGTCCCCATTCTCCTGCCTTCTCCCCAAAACCCCTGATCTCCTTATTAATCAAGAACCTATCTATCTTTGTCTGAAAGACATTCAGTGATTTGGCCTCCACAGCCTTCTGCGGCAAAGAGTTCCACAGATTCACCACCCTCTGGCTGAAGAAATTCCTCCTCCTCTCTGTTTTAAAGGATCGTCCCTTTAGTCTGAGATGGTGTCCTCTGCTTCTAGTTTTTCCTACAAGTGGGAACATCCTCCCCACGTCCACTCTATCCAGGCCTCACAGTATCCTGTAAGTTTCAATAAGATCCTCCCTCATCCTTCTAAACTCCTACGAGTACAGACCCAGACAGAGTTCTCAACAGTTCCTCATACGACAAGCTCTTCATTCCAGGGATCATTCTTGTGAACATCCTCCGGACCCTTTCCAAGGCCAGCACATCCTTCCTTAGATATGGGAACCAACTTGGGAGAAGCCTGTGGAATTCACTACCACAGGAAGCATTTGAGGCTAAAACATTGTCAAAGAGTTAGATATAGCTCTTGGGGCAAAAGATCAAAGGATATGGGGGGGGGGAAAGAGGGGGGAAGGTGGGAACGGGCTACCCCGTTGGATGGTCAGCCATGATCATATCAAATGGCGGAGCAGGCCCAGAGTGCTCCTATTTTTTAGGATTTTCTATGTTTACCCCAAAGTTGGCAACGATGCTGAAAAATCGCAACCATTGAAAGAACCAAAATTTAAACAAAGATTTAGGTGAAAAAAGCATCAAAAGAAGCTTGCCACGTGCTCAGCCCAGAAAGTTCTGGAACAGTGAACCATAGCTAGCAAGTAACAAATACGCTGCTGCAAGAGTTTTAAGAGGGTGTGTTCTAAAATGAGTGTGAACACACTGAGCTCAGGGTTATCTTGTTTGAAAGGGAAAAGAGGTAGTTCTAAAAACCTAATGTCACAAGCCTTCCCACAGTAAAATGGCAGGAGCTTTGGGCACCTTGGGGGCATACGATGAAAGCACCGAGTGTTGGAACTCAGATATATATAGAAGATAGGAGCAGGAGGACGCCTTTTGGCCATTCGAGCCTGCCCCACCATTCATCACGATCATGGCTGATCATCCAACTCGATAGCCTAATCCTGCTTTCTCCCCATAGCCTTTGATCCCTTTTGTCCCAAGTGCTACATCTAGCTGCCTCTTGAATATATTCAATGATTTAGCATCAACTACTTCCTGTGGTAATAAATGCCACAGGCTCACCACTCTTTGGGTGAAGAAATGTCTCCTCATCTCTGTCCAAAATGGTTTACCCTGAATCCTCAGACTGTGACCCCGGTATACTGGACACACCCATCATTGGTAACATCTACCCTGCCTAGTCCTGTTAGAATTTTATAAGTCTCTATGAGATCCCCCCCCCCCCCCCCCTCATTCTTCTGAACTCCAGCAAGAACAATTCTAACCTCGTCAATCTCTCCTCATATCACAGTCCCGCCATCCCTGAAATCAGTCTGGTAAACTTCAAACATATACTGCAAGATTCCAATACTTTGTCCAGACGAACAAAACTGCAGCAAAGTCGTCGCTGCCTTCCTGAGCATGATGGAGAAGGAAACTTTCAATCTCCTGCAAAGTCTGGTGCAACGAGAAACTCCAGGCTTGAAAACCTACGGTGAGACTGTGGCAATATTGCGGGCCATTTCTCACCTGAACACTTGGGTCATCTCCGAGGTTCAGGTTCCACAACTGTAACCAACAAGGTGGTGAATCGATCACACAGTTCAAAGAAATTAGCTGAATTTTGTGAATTGGGAGAGGTGTTGAATGACACCAACAGAGACAGACTAGTGTGTGGCCTAAGAAGCAAACCTATCCAGAGAAGACTGTTAACAGGGTGCGACACAGACCTACAGAAAGCTTTAGAAGTGGTGATCTCTAAGCAACTACTGTAGCAGCTAAGGAAGCGCAACAATTAAATTCGAGCACTGAAGTCCATAAGGTACGAGTTGAATCCCGAAAAACCAACCCAGGTTCGAAATTGCCATTGATGTGCAAAAAATAGACGCACAGCACCGGTTGCTGGAGTAAAGATACAAAATGTAATAACTATAGTGAGCAAGTTTCAAACAGGAAACATAAAAATTAAAAACCAAATACATCAAATGAAAAATCAAACAGAGGGAAAAAGATCCACATGATACAAAAAAAAGGCGTGAAAAAGGACCCGAGTTACAGTCAGTTGAACTGTTATTAAACATACCGGCCACAGCAGGCGCAATGAACATTTACTGGGTCTCCTGTACTGGCCTCTGCAGGCGCAATGAACCTTTACTGGGTCTCCTGTACTGGCCACAGCAGGCGCAATGAACCTTTACTGGGTCTCCTGTACTGGCCACAGCAGGCGCAATGAACCTTTACTGGGTCTCCTGTACTGGCCACTGCAGGCGCAATGAACTTTTACTGGGTTTCCTGTACTGGCCACTGCAGACGCAATGAACCTTGACTGGGTCTCCTGTACTGGCCTCTGCAGGCGCAATGAACCTTGACTGGGTCTCCTGTACTGGCCACAGCAGGCACAATGAACCTTGACCAGGTCTCCTGTACTGGCCACTGCAGGCGCAATGAACCTTGACCAGGTCTCCTGTACTGGCCACTGCAGGCGCAATGAACCTTGACTGGGTCTCCTGTACTGGCCACTGCAGACGCAATGAACCTTGACTGGGTCTCCTGTACTGGCCACAGCAGGCGCAATGAACCTTTACTGGATCTCCTGTACTGGCCTCTGCAGGCGCAATGAACCTTGACTGGGTCTCCTGTACTGGCCACTGCAGGCGCAATGAACCTTTACTGGGTCTCCTGTACTGGCCACTGCAGGCGCAATGAACCTTGACTGGGTCTACTGTACTGGCCACTGCAGACGCAATGAACCTTGACTGGGTCTACTGTACTGGCCACTGCAGACGCAATGAACCTTGACTGGGTCTACTGTACTGGTCACTGCAGGCGCAATGAACCTTGACTGGGTCTCCTGTACTGGCCACTGCAGGCGCAATGAACCTTGACTGGGTCTACTGTACTGGCCACAGCAGGCGCAATGAACCTTGACTGGGTCTCCTGTACTGGTCACTGCAGGCGCAATGAACCTTTACTGGGTCTCCTGTACTGGCCACTGCAGGCGCAATGAACCTTGACTGGGTCTCCTGTACTGGCCACTGCAGGCGCAATGAACCTTGACTGGGTCTCCTGTACTGGCCACTGCAGGCGCAATGAACCTTTACTGGGTCTCCTGTACTGGCCACAGCAGGCGCAATGAACCTTGACTGGGTCTCCTGTACTGGCCACTGCAGACGCAATGAACCTTTACTGGGTCTCCTGTACTGGCCAGAGCAGGCGCAATGAACCTTTACTGGGTCTCCCGTACTGGCCACAGCAGGCGCAATGAACCTTTACTGGGTCTCCTGTACTGGCCAGAGCAGGCGCAATGAACTTTTACTGGGTTTCCTGTACTGGCCACTGCAGACGCAATGAACCTTGACTGGGTCTCCTGTACTGGCCTCTGCAGGCGCAAAGAACCTTGACTGGGTCTCCTGTACTGGCCACAGCAGACGCAATGAACCTTGACTGGGTCTCCTGTACTGGCCTCTGCAGGCGCAATGAACCTTGACTGGGTCTCCTGTACTGGCCACTGCAGGCGCAATGAACCTTTACTGGATCTCCTGTACTGGCCTCTGCAGGCGCAATGAACCTTTACTGGATCTCCTGCACTGGCCACTGCAGGCGCAATGAACCTTGACTGGGTCTCCTGTACTGGCCACTGCAGGCGCAATGAACCTTGACTGGGTCTACTGTACTGGCCACTGCAGGCGCAATGAACCTTTACTGGGTCTCCTGTACTGGCCACAGCAGGCACAATGAACCTTGACTGGGTCTCCTGCACTGGCCTCTGCAGGCGCAACGAACCTTTACTGGGTCTCCTGTACTGGCCACTGCAGGCGCAATGAACCTTTACTGGGTCTCCTGTACTGGACTGAAGGACAACCGGTGAAAACCGGTACCAAGATGACAAAGGCTCAGCATACTGTCACAAGTGTGGTTCAGGATTGGGAATCAAAGGATAAAGAGCTTATGGAAGATGCATATGAATGCTTTGGCAAAATCGAAGGTCAAAGGTATGCTGAAAAATTCGACAAGGATGTCCGGAACGCATTTACACGCACTTTGTAAATTCCGAACCACGCAGAGGAACAAGAAATTGAGGTGCATCTCAAAGTGCCTGACCATAAATAAGTTCATCAGAAAGAACATTCAGTATGGAAAAAGGGCTGCTACCTTCCTTCATGCATCAATGGTCAACAATAAAAACATTGCGATTGTAAACAACAGCGACTACAGGAGTAAAAAGGAGCCGGCACAGAGACTCGAAGGATGTTCAGATGGGAGATGCTCCAGATGACCAAATGAAAGAGTTGGAGTTGCTCAGAGTGCAGACTGCAACACCAACATTCCTTTCCGATTTCACTCTGTACAGTAGCATCTGAAGTGCAATAAACATACCAACAGTAAGAAGTATTACCATAACCTGACTTTGCTGAACAACTCAACCCTAAAGGCTACATTTGATCTGTTCTTGAAAGGCGAGAACCTTTTTGAAAATACAAAGGAGCAACAGCTTCAACTAGGTTGTTTAAAAGTTGCATTCCAGAAATATGACTCAAGAAACGAGGGTAAAAGCTGCGAGATTGAAACCTCGAGAGGAGAGACGCAGGGTCTGACAGAGGCACACCACAATCTGGAGAAGGCACCGCAGAGACTGTGCCACGATATTCAGGTAAAAGGTGGCCCTGGTATGCAGGCTGGAGAGGCAGCAGCCGGCAACTAAAAGATAGATTGACAGCCTGGGGCAAGAACTAGCCTCTGAAGTGAAAGCTCTGGAAAAAAACAGCCAAATTAGGTTTTGTGATACGAGAACAGGGCTAAATGCCCTGTTTTCAGAAAGGTCAAGAAGTACTGGCAAGGAACTATATAGCCTGAGAGAAGTGGATTGAAACCAAAACATCTACTATCTCAGCAGCCACTTCCTTCAAGACTGGATGATGAAGCCCATCAGGACCCGGGGTCTTGTCGGCTTTTAGTTCTAAGAATTTTCCCAGTATCCTTTCCTGATGATTCCAATTCTTTTAAGTTCCTCGCTCCCTTTCACCTCCTGATTCACAATTATTTCTGGGATGTTATTTGTAACATCTGCAGTGAAAACAGATGCAAAACATCAGTTCAATTCATCCACCATTTCCTTATTTTCCATTATTAATTCCCCATTCTCACGGACCACAAATGCTCACGTTACTTGCCCTCTTTACATATCTGTAGAAACTTGATCAGTTTAAATTTCTATGATGTGGAGATGCCGGCGTTGGACTGGGATGACCACAGTAAGAAGTCTTACAGCACCAGGTTAAAGTCCAACAGGTTTGTTTTGAATCACTAGCTTTCAGAGCGCAGCTCCTTCCTCACCTGGTGTTCTAAGACTTTAAATTTCTAGCTAGTTTTCTCTTGTACTCTAATTTCTCCCTCCTCATGGATATTTTAGTCATTCTTTGCTGTTCCTAATATTCTGTCCATTCCTCTGACCTGCCATTCACCTTTGTCAAATTATATAGAACATAGAACATTACAGCGCAGTACAGGCCCTTCGGCCCTCGATGTTGCTCCGACCTGTGAAACCACTCTAAAGTCCATTTATACTATTCCCTTATCATCCATATGTTTATTCAATTACCTATGTCTCTTCTTTCAATTTAGTGCTGTCTTTAACATCTTTAGTTCGCCGTAGATACGTTTCCTTCCCTCGAGTCCCTCTTCTTTACTGGAATGTATATATTTTTTTTGAGTATTCCAAAATATCTCCTTCAATACGCACCATTGCAGCTCTACTGACCCATCCCTTGACCCAATTCCCTCGATCATTTTGGCCAAATCTTCATGCCCTCATAATTGCCCTTATTTATGTTTAAATTTAAAACATTAGTCTTAGGTCCTCTCCTCTCGCACTCAAATTAAATTTTAAATTCAGTCATATTATGATCACTGCTACCTAGGGATGCCTTCACTATGAAGTAATTCATTAGTCCTATCTCATTGCGCATTACCAGATCTGGTGTAGTTTACTCTCTGGCTGATGCTACAACTTGGCAAAATCATTACGCACTCAAATCATTATACACTCAGGGGGGTGGTTTAGCTCACTGGGCTAAATCACTGGCTTTTAAAGCAGACCAAGCAGGCCAACAATACGGTTCGATTCCCGTACCAGCCTCCCCGGACAGGCGCCGGAATGTGGCAACTAGGGGCTTTTCACAGTAACTTCACTGAAGCCTACTCGTGACAATAAGCGATTTTCATTTCATTTCAACAACCAGGATCACTAAATCTTTTTCACAAGCATCCATAATTTCTAACTGTATACCCAGTCCAATATTGTGGTTACTGTTAGGAGGCCTATGAACCACTTCCGCCGGTGATTTCTTAATTTTCCCATTTCTCACCTCTACCAATCTGGGGCAGTATTCTCGGTGCGGGGACGGAGAACGTGTGTCAAACCCGAGATCGGGTCGAACGCGAACGCCGCTCCCGCGATTCTCCTGTCCCCGGAGAATCGCTGCCAATCACTCGCACGCGGGCGGCGCCAGTCAGGGGGCATTGAAAGAGGTCCCCGCGGCGATTCACTGAGTGCAGCTGGTCTCCGACGGCGTGGTTCTCTCATGGTTCCACCCGTCAGGAACTCAGCGTGGCGGCTGCAGTCACAGTCCGCGGCCACCCTGGTTTTGGGGGGGGGGGAAGAATCATTCACTGGGGAGACTCGGGACAGCCAGGCTACCTATCGGGGGCCACCGATCCGTGGGAGCGTGCGATCGGGGGGGGGGGGGGGGGGGGGGGGCTATGTTTCCGGTGCCAGTCCGCAGTGTGGGTCAGCCAGGCACGCAGGGTAGCCGTCGCCATATGCTTGCGCGGATCCCCAACCGGAAGTGCAGGGCCCCATATCGGCAGCCAGATCTGCGGGGACTACTCCTGCCCTGCTAGCCCCCTGCAAATCGGAGAATCACCCTGGACTTTCTCCAGTTAAGTCCAGAGTTGCTCGCGCGTGTTTTTTCGCGGGTGTGCAGACATAGCCCTATTATTGGAGAATCCCGCCCCTGATTCTACATCTGGATCTCCAGAACTAAGGTCACCTCTCCCTGTTGTACGATTGATATCCTTAATTAATAGAGCTCCCCTCTTTCCTCGCCTCCTGTCCTTCCTAAACGTCACAAACCCATGGATATTCAGGTCCTGGTCTTTATCATCCTGCAGCCATGTCTTTGTACTGGTTACTAGCATGCATGTTTATTTATGTTTGTCTGCACCAACTGCCTTGTTTTATCCGACTCAGTATTTGCTACATTTGAACATTGTTCAATCTGCACATTTTGAAATTATGCCCTGTATATCCAATATTAGGTCATAAACACGTCTCAAAAAAGAACAATGGTCCCATTGTTAACCCCTGGGAGACTTTACTCTGTACTTCCCTCTAATCCAAGAGCAATTTCTCACCTGCCCTCTCTGTTTTCCATTTCCATATCCATACTGCCACTCCCTCTTTAATCACTGGTCTTAAACGACTAACTGAATCAGCACAACAGCACAATCTACTTCAAACTGTGAACTGATGAGCCTAACAGGCCTGCAAGGGAGATAACGCAAGCATAACGCAAATTCTGGGTATTCGACAATCTAATCGTGCATTGGTTCTGATGAGCACAATAAGAAGTCTTACAACGCCAGGTTAAAGTCCAACAGGTTTGTTTCAAACACTAGCTTTCGGAGCACTGCTCCTTCCTCAGGTGAATTCCTCTGAACATTCACCTGAGGAAGGAGCAGTGCTCCGAAAGCTAGTGTTTGAAACAAACCTGTTGGACTTTAACCTGGTGTTGTAAGACTTCTTACTGCGCTCACCCCAGTCCAAAGCCGGCATCTCCACATCTTAGTTCTGATGCTGTGTGCATGCGAGCTTCACTGCCACAAATGCTCCCAGCGATCCTCCGCCCTGAATTCGGAGACACAGCTCCTTTTGGCACCATGGCAATAAAGCACGTAGGCTTGGGAAATGCTGATGAGAGTGCATTCAGAGAAAGAACCATTCGTAAGTAAACAAGTCTGGTCAAAATATGGGCTAAAGATTTTGGCACAGTTCACAAGTGTAAAATATCCCCCACAGCTGACTTGGTGCAACTGCTGAAATGAAGCATGCAGTTTGAAAACCTGTCCCATTCGGAAAACCAAATGATCATTGGATTCTGGTAACTTGCATTACTGTGAATCAAATTCACGAATCCTTGAAGGGCAGCCCAGTTAGCAGTGGGTAGCACTGTTGCTTTACAGCGCCAGTCAAAGAAGGCTCTTTGTTTGTTTCATTTTCGCTTGCATTTGCCTAGAGAAATCTATTCCCTCCTTTCTTCCAAATCCCCAAAGCAGCTGATTGCATCTTAAAGCAATTCGAAAACTCTGCTCTCCAAATTCATTCAGTGGGCATCACAGTAAGGCTAGAGCTTGTTGCCCATCACTATTGTCCCGAGACGAATGGCTTGTTAGGCCATTTCAGAAGGCATTTAAGAATTAAGCACATTGCTGTCGATCTAGAGTCCCATGTAGGCCAGACCAGGTAAGGATGGTAGATTTCCTTTCCATAAGCAATTGACTGAACCAGATGGGTTTTTAAATGACCATTGCCAATGGTTCCATTCGTTGAAAGACACAAGCTCTTCTGTTCTTTCCTAATCATTTAAACAAGATGTCAGCCTAATGAGGGAAGGTCTTGAGGCATAATGTGTATGTAGTGTGTCTGCCTCCGAGGCAGAAGCTCCAAGTTCAACTCCCACTCCATGACAAGTGGCCAAAGGTGTACATATGAAGTGGCCAAAAAGGTATAGTGTAGCAGGCAGTACCCAAGAAAAGATGTGCTGGCCTTGGAAAGGGTCCAGAGGAGGTTCACAAGAATGATCCCTGGAATGAAGAACTTGTTGTATGAGGAACGGTTGAGGACTCTGGGTCTGTACTCGTTGGGAGTATAAGAGGAGAGAGGGGAGATCTTATTGAAACTTACAGGAGACTGCGAGACCTGGATAGAGAGGATATGGAGAGGATGTTTCCACTTGTAGGAAAAACTAGAAGCAGAGGACACCATCTCAGACTAAAGGGACGATCCTTTAAAACAGAGATGAGGAGGAATTTCTTCAGCCAGAGTGTGGTGAATCTGTGGAACTTTTTGCCGCAGAAGGCTGTGGAGGCCAAATCACTGAATGTCTTTAAGACAGAGATAGATAGGTTCTTGATTAATAAGGAGATCAGGGGTTATGGGGAGAAGGCAGGAGAATGGGGATGAGAAAATATCAGTCATGACTGAATGACGGAGCAGACTCAATGGGCTGAGTGGCCTAATTCTGCTCCTATGTCTTATGGTCTTATGAGTGGGTGAGGTTCCTGGTCATCCATGTGGTGGAATTAACGTTGGAGGCTCCAAACTGCATGTATGTAAAAGTGAATGTTGCCCAGTGACTCTCAGCTCTTTTATTTTAAAGATTTAAAGTACCCAATTTAAAAACTAAAAAAAAATTTTTTTTTTTTTTTTTTATAAAAAGAGTACCTAAATATTTTTTTTCCAATTAAGGGGCAGGTGGCACGGTGACACAGTGGTTAGCACTATTGCATCACAGCGCCAAGGTCCCAGGTTCGATTCCCAGCTTGGGTCATTGTCCGTGCGGAGTCTGCATCTTCTCCCCGTGTCTGCGTGGGTTTCCTCCGAGAGCTCCGGTTTCCTCCCACAAGTCCTGAATGACGTGCTGTTAGGTGAATTAGACATTCTGAATTCTCCCTCAGTGTATCTGAACAGGCACCATAGTGTGGCGACTGGGGATTTTCACAGTAACTTCATTGCAGTGTTAATGTAAGCTTACTTGTGACACTAATAAAGATTATTAATTTAGCATGGCCAATCCACCTAACCTGCACATCTTTGATCTGTGGGCGGAAACTGGAGCACCCGGAGGAAACCCACGCACACACGGGGAGGATGTGCAAACTCCTCACAGACAGTGACCCAACCCGGAATCGAACCTGGGACCCTGGAGCTGTGAAACAATTGTGCTATCCACAAAGCTACCGTGCTGCACATATTTGGGTTGTGCGGTGAGACCCATGCATACATAGGGCCAGTGACCCAGGGCCTGGATCGAACTCGGGTACTTGCCTCAGTGAGGCAGTAATGCTAACCACTGCACCACCATGCTGTCCAACTCTTAAGTAAATTGTAACACACCCAACATCTCCAGACTAGTAAGTTCCAACGGTATCTTCCGAAAGGCATCACAGTACTCAAATTGTAATCTGGCCAGAGAACAGGATTGTTTTCGGACAATATCATATTAGCCTGTCTGCAATTAAAAAAATTTAAAAGGCAAATTTGTTTCTCTACTACCTTTCAGAAAAAGTCTTGGGTTTAAAGTAGCAGAGAGGGCTACAATCTCAGGTCACAGGTTTCAGCCTCCTTGAGTAGGGATTCTGTGATTCTGGCATCCTTCATACATATTCTCCCACCTGAACCCCTCAATTAGATTCCAGTCTGCATCTCACTCAGATTTTCAGCATTTTCTCTGTAATTATCTTCTGTAAGTGATTACTTTCAAAGTAAAAGTTAGCTGTAAAGTGATCTACTGACCCTTTGGGAAAGTGTTTACTTCTCTGATTTTAAGGTGATGAGGTTTTTCCTCCCCTTAAGACATGTTCTCTGGATAAAGGGGCGGCACATTGGCACAGTGCTTTGCACTGCTGCATCATGGCACCAAGGACACTGGTTCGAATCTCGGCCCCGGGTCACTGTCCGTGTGGAGTTTGCACATTCTCTCAGTGTCTGCGTGGGTCTCACTCCCACAACCCAAAGACCTGCAGGGTAGGTGGATTGGCCGCACTAAAATTGCCCCTTAATAAAACAGAAAAATCTTCTCTGGATAAAAATATATTTCCAATTAATTACACAAAACCATACTTTTATGGGGAGCCTGTGTGGTAATGCTGCAAGGCCTTCTGAAGTTACCTACACTCCAAGACTGACTCAGCATAGGTAAAGGTGTGACAGCAGGAACGTAAAGCTGCAATCTTAAAAAATATGTACAAATGCAGTGAACCTTTTGGCAAAACTGGCAAGTCATGCTACAGTTGTACAGAACATTGGTGCGGCCACACATGGAATATTGCGCACCATTCTGGTCGCAACACTACCAGATGGATGTGCAGGCTTTGGAGAGGGTGCAGAGGAGGTTTACCAGGATGTTGCCTAGTCTGGAGGGCGTTAGCTGTGCAGAGAGCCTGAATAGATTCAGACTGTTTTCACGGGAGGGTTTAAACTAGTATGGCAGGGGGTGGGGACCGGAGCAATAGGTCAGGAGGTGAAAAAATTGAGGGAGAACAAGGGAATAGGGCCAGTATGGCTCTGAGGAAGAGCAGACAGGGAGATGTTGCTGAAAACAACTGGTGGCCTGAAGCGCACATGTTTTAATGCAAGAAGTACAACAGGTAAGGCAGATGAACTTAAGAGCTTACTTGGAACTATGATGTTTTTGCCATTACAGAGGCCTGATTGAGGGAAGGACAGGATTTGCAGCCAAACGTTCCAGGATTTAGATGTTTCAGGCGGGATAGAGGGGGATGTAGAAGGGGTGGCGGAGTTGCGCTGCTGGTTAGGGAGAATATCACAGCTGTACTGTGGGAGGACACCTCAGAGGGCAGCGAGGCTATATGGGTAGAGATCAGGAATAAGAAGGGTGCAGTCACAATGTTGGGGGTTTTCTACAGGACTCCCAACAGCCAGCGGGAGATAGAGGAGCAGATACGTAGATAGATTTTGGAAACGAGTAAAAGCAACAGGGTTGTTGTAGTGGGAGACTTAAACTTAGGGACTCACTTAGTGCTAGAGGCTTGGACGGGGCAGAGTTTGTAAGGAGCATCCAGGAGGGCTTCTTAAAACAATATGTAGATAGTCCAACTAGGGAAGGGGCTATATTGGACCTGGTGTTGGGGAATGAGCCCTGACAGATGGCAGAAGTTTCAGTAGGGGAGCATTTTGGGAACAGTCAGTAAAGTTTCTGACATTCACCCGGCGAGCACACGCCAATCACCACTTGCCAACAGAATCTGCTTCTGTCACACTCTCCGGCGATGCTGTCCAGACCCCGAACAACTCGCAGCACTGGTTCTTCTGCCAATCACCTTAAAATCAGCATCTGACTGCCCCCTTATGAAACTCCTCAGGGCCTTTTGCTATCCAAAGATTCTCCACAGTGCAGAAAGAAGCTATTTGACCCATTAGTGTGTGCATCAGCCCTTCAAAAGGACACCCTACCTAGGCCCATCGTCCCACCCTATCCCCGTAACTCCATCTAACCTGCAGATCTTTGGGCTCTGGGAGAAAATTGGAGCACCCGGAGAACACCCTCTAGGTTTAAAAAGGTGCTGGATGCTGTTGATGTAGGTCGACAGCTGCTTAAATACCTATATAGCGAATATCCACACTTAATAAGAGTAAGAGTAGGCCATTGAACTCATTGAGCCTACTCCACCATTCAATAAAGTCATGGCTCATTTGATTGCAGCCATAACTGCTAATATGGAGTCTGTCCCCAGTAACCCTTGGCTCCCTGGTCAAATCAAAACCTAACTCGACCTTTAATATTCAATGATTCAGCCTTCACTGCTCTCTGAGAAAGAAAATTCTAAGCACTAAGCACCCTCCTCATCAATCTTACATGGGAGACCCTGGATTTTAAAACTCTGCCCCCTAGTTTTAGTTCCCCCACAGAAGGAAACATCCTGCCAGTATGCATCCTGTCAAGTCCCCTCAGAATCCTGCATGTTTCAATAAGATCACCTCTCATTCTTCTAAACTCTAATGAGTACAGGCCCAGCCTGCTCAACCTTTCCTCATCAGATAACCGGTTCTAGCCCAGAGGGAGGGACATCAATCTTTATTATTGTCACAAGTAGGCTTACATTAACACTGCTATGAGGTTACTGTGAATATCCCCTAGTCGCCACCCTCCAGCGGTTGTTCGGGTACACTGAAAGAAGAATTCAGAATGTCCAATTCAACTAACAGCACATCTTTTGGGATTTGTGGTAGCAAACCGGAGCATCTGGAGGAAACCCACGCAGACATGGATAGAATGTGCAGACTCCGCACAGATAGTGACCCAAGCGGGAATCGAACCCGAGACCCTGGCGCTTTGAAGCAACAGTGCTAACCACTGTGCTTCCTTGCCCACTGGGCCACAAGACCTATTAACCGGATAGCCCTTTAGAGTCAAAGAGGCCCTTCGGCCCATCATGTCTGCATTGGCCGTCAAGCACTTATTTACTCGAATCCCCTTTTCCAGCACTTAGTCCATAGACTTGGATGCTATGGTATTTCAAGTGCTCAACTAAATACTTTTTAAATGTTGAGGGTTCCTGCCTCTATCACACTTTCAGGCAGAGTTCTAGATTCCCACCACCTCTGGGTGAAAAAGCTTTTCCTCACATCTTCCCTCAACCTGCTGTCTCTTACCTTAAATCTGTGCCCCCTGGTTATTGGCTCCTTCCGTCCACCCAATGTGTGCCCCTCAAACTGATACATCTCAAATCAGGTCCCCCCTCAGCCTTCTCTGCTCGAAGGAAAACAACCCCAGGCCAACCAGCCTCTCTTCATAGCTGAAACGCTTCAGCCCAGGCAACATCCTGGTGAAACTCCTCTGCCTCCTCTCGAGTTCAATCACATCCTTCCTATAGTGTGGGGACCAGAACTGCACACAGTACTCTGGCTGTGGCCCAACCAGCATTTTATACAGCTCCATCATAACCTCCCTGCTCTAATGTACAGGGAGCCGGTTTAGCGCAGTTGGCTGGACAACTGGATTGTGAGGCAGAGCAAGGCCAACAGTGCAGATTCAATTCCTGCCTTCTGGTTCAGCACCCTGGGCTAAATCGCTGGCTTTTAAAGCAGACCGAGGCAGGCCAGCAGCACGGGTCAATTCCCGCACCAGCCTCCCCGAACTGGCGCCGGAATGTGGCGACTAGGGGCTTTTCACAGTAACTTCATTTGAAGCCTACTTGTGACAATAAGCAATTTTCATTTCATTTCAAACTTGTCCCTCGCCTGAGGTGTGGTGATCCTCAGGTTAACTCACCACCAGTCAGCCTCCCAAAACGTATCACCACACGGTTTTTGAGGGTTAAATTCCATTTGCCACTGTTCTGCCCATCTGACCAGCCCATCTACATCGTCTGGTAATCTCGGACTCACCTCCTCACCATTTACACCACAAATTTAATAATAATAATAATCACTTATTGTCACAAGTAGGCTTCAATGAAGTTACTGTGAAAAGCCCCTAGTTGCCACATTCCAGCGCCTGTTTAGGGAAGCTGGTACGGGAATTTCCATGTCACCCACGAACTTGGTGACCAAACCTCCTGCTTTTAATAATGGGGGGGGGGCTGGCAGGAGCAGGAGGGGCCGAATGGCCTATTTCTGTGCTGCATCGTGCCAGGATCAGCCCATTCCTGTCTCCTGCCTCCCTTTTAAGACGGTGACACAGGTCTGGCGCCACATGCCTCGCGGTTACTTCATTTAAAAAGCCTTGTAAAATAAATAAGCGCCTGCCTGCTGATGGATAAATCCCCAACATCAGGGGCCAGATCACTTCAGAAACTTACCGACATCCAGGTCGAAGGGGTTGGTGGCGAAGAAGGGCATGGTCTGCGCCTAAAGACCTTCCAATGCAGGGGGAGGAACAGACCCTTCCAGGGGTAGGCCGCAGCCGGGCCTCGGCGTTTCTTCGGCTCTAAGCCCGTGGCGCTCGCTCCTCCGCCGGCCTCTGGCGCATCCTCAGGGCCGAGGCCTTCGGCGCACCCCCCTCCTCCCGCAGACACTCACTTCCTGCGCCGCCACTTACAGCGCCGCCGACACAATCCGCCCGACTTCAAATGGCGTCACTGGAGGAGCGGCGGGGAAAGAAATAAAATAAATAATAACTTTGGAGGCCGGTCAGGTGACTCCCTCTCGCCTCCGCCCAGCTTTCCTTCCATTGGAGGGGGAGGGGAATGGGGGGGGGGGGGACCTCCGGCCCGGTCCTCCAGCGGCTTCAGCCGGGCCAGGGGGCAGCACCGGGAGCGGGGCGGCAGGCGCAATGCGCAGTCAGCCAGGCCAGGGGGCAGCACCGGGAGCCGGGCGGCAGGCGCAATGCGCAGTCAGCCAGGCCAGGGGGCACCGGGAGCGGGGCGGCAGGAGCAATGCGCAGTCAGCCAGGCCAGGGGGCAGCACCGGGAGCGGGGCGGCAGGCGCAATCAACCGGGCCAGAGGGCAGCACCGGGAGCGGGGCGGCAGGCGCAATGCCCCTTGCGGCAGGCGCAATCCGTAGTCAGCCGGGCTAGGCGGCAGCACTGGGAGAAGCGCGGCAGGTGCTGTGCGCAGTCAGCCGGGCCAGGGGGCAGCACCGGAAGAAGAGCGGCAGGCGCAGTGCGCAGTCAGCCGGGCCAGGGGGCAGCATCGGGAGACGAGCGGCAGGCGCAGTGCGCAGTCAGCCGGGCCAGGGGGCAGCACTAAAGAAGAAACGCGGAAGGGTGTCATTGGCGTGTGGGGGTGGGGTCAGCGTCCAGCAGATATTGCGCGGCGGGGCTCAGTGACGGTCTGATCACCATGGCGGCAGCGGCGTCTGGGAGCGGGTCGGAGCAGAAACGTGATGGGAACCTGAGGAAAAGACGGGGACCGGGACCCATCGCCACCGCCTATATGGTCGTTTACAATGTGGTGATGACGGCCGGGTGAGAACAAGCACTTTGGCTGTAAGCTGGGCTCCAGGCAGCTTCAATTGGAGCTAACCGGGCCAGGGACAGTCCACAAATTACCACATCTCTTTGTAAACGTATAAAGGTCACTGCCGTGTTTACACATGGCTTTAAGTAACATAGAAATAATGCTTTGGGTTTAGGTAGTAAAAGCACTATTGCAAATTCAAAAGCAGCATTCGACTTAACTCTTCTATAGTCTTCATTCGTGTAGCGCTGCTGCTTATTTATGGATGGTCCCTAAATGAGTAAGACAAGTACAGTGGTACTGGGTGGAGAATATTATTGTGGGGGATGCATATGAAATGCAGTAAGGTCAGGCGTGTATTCTGCAAATGGATGGTGTCCTCTTTATTTCTTATCCCCCCCCCCCCCCCCCAAGCCACAGTTGCATGGTTGTGCCAATTGAAGAACTCCCATGTGCAGATCACTGGTGAAAATCATTGTAATGCAAGCAGTGGACTTTGTTCTGCATCTCTGTGCCAATGTTGTGAAACCAAACTGACTTTGTTCCCTTTCAGCTCCAGCCTTCAGGGCGGTAAACTGGGAGACTGCTGTTGCTGGATTGTACAGACTGAACTGAGTTGGCAGACTTTGATGTGGAGGAGACTGGTGGCCGGGTGGGGTGGGGGGCTCAGTGCACATTTATCTAGGCAGATGGAGAGCGTGTGTTTATCTCTGACTGGCGAATATTTGGGAGCAGGTTGACTGCCTGCCCTTGGATTGTAACATCTTCTGAAGGGTTTTAATTTGATCTGTTCTGCCCTACATACAAAAAAAGTGGTGTGTTGTGTTCCTGGGGGAGCGAGAGCGATTGTAATGTTCAAGGTTATCGGAAGATTTCTTGATATTTATAGCACTCTCATTTGCAGATTTGGTATGAAATGCAGCAACTTGTAATTATGTGGTGGTTGTCGTGTGGGGGAAGCACCCGCTGTGCCACTCCACAAAGTGAATACTGAAGGGGGCAGGGCAGGTGTGGGTAGGGGGTACAGTAAAAGAGAGGCTATGTGAAAACTCAAAAAGAAAATTGAAGGTTTGTAAAACACGGAGATTTCTCAAAGTGCTACACGGACAGTGCTTCTGAAGTGTAGAAAACACAGCAACCAATTTGTGCTCTGCAAGCTTCCACGTGCATACAAACATATTAAATTGTAGCAGAAGTAGGCCACTTGGAACCCCCGCCGCCCCAAGCCTGCTCCACAATTCAATATGCTTGTGTTGAATTCCACATTCCTGTCTCTCTCTCTCTTTTCTCTTCCCCCCCCCCCCCCCGAAAACATTTGATTCCTGTCTGACAAGAATCTTGTCTCCCTCTGCTTTAAAAATATAGTCGCGCAATCCTCCTGAGAGAAAAAGATTTCTCATCTCTGTCGTAAAAGTGTGACCCCCTAGCTCTGGACTCTCTCACGAGAGGAAACATCCTTTCCACATTCACCTTGTTGAGACAGTTTGAGGATCTTGTATACTTCAATCAAGTCACCCCCCACTCTTTTAAATTGCAGCAGCAACAAGCCCAGTCTGCCCAACCTCTCCTCCATTTGCATGCAGCAAGTATGATAATGACCGGATAGTTAGTTTTTTTTCAATGGTGTTGGTTGGGGGATATATGTCGACCAACCTGGGGAGGAGTGGGAAGCTTCCGTCCACTCTTCCTGTCACCAAATCTAGTACGGTTTGATGCCTCGACAGAAAGACAACACCTCTGACAGTCTGTCGGAGAGGGACATCTGTGCAGTAAGATCCTGAGGGGTCTTGACAGGGTTGATGTGGAGAGGATGTTTCCTCCTGTGGACAAATCTAGAACTAGGGGTCACTGTTTAAACATAAGGGATTGGGTATTTCAGACAGGGGTGAGGAGAAATGTTCATTTACCAGGATGTTGCCTGGAATGGAGTGCAGGTCTTGTGAGGAAAGGTTGAGGGTACGAGGCCTTTTCTCATTAGAACGGAGACGGATGAGGGGCGACTTGATAGAGGTTTATGAGATGATCAGGGGAATAGATAGAGTAGACAGTAAGAGACTTTTTCCCCGGGAGGAACAAACCATTACAAAGGGACATAAATTTAAGGTGAACGGTGGAAGATATAGGGGGGATGTCAGAGGTAGGTTCTTTACCCAGAGAGTAGTGGGGGCATGGAATGCACTGTCTGTGGAAGTAGTTGAGTCGGAAACATTAGGGACCTTCGAGCGGCTATTGGATAGGTACATGGATTACGGTAGATTGATAGGGTTTAGATTCATTTGTTCTTAATCTAGGACAAAAGTTTGGCACAACATCGTGGGCCGAAGGTCCTGTTCTGTGCTGTATTGTTCTACGTTCTATTTAGTTCTGTCAGTCTACGGAACTTCCTTTCTCAAAAGGCAGAAGCAGACCGTTTGAATATCTTTTAAGGCAGAAGTAGATAGACTTTTGATAAGCGAGGGTGTGAAAGGTTATCCGAAATGTGGAGTTGATATTGCAATCTGAGCGGCCATGATCTCATTAAATGGTCGGCTCGAGGGGCCGAGTGGCATAATGTTTGAACCAACTAAGGAAGAAGGATGAAGTGAGCAAGTTGGGAAAGGTGGTTTTCAGAAGGGGAGCAGGGTTGTACGGGTGAAAGATCAGTTTGTAACACTGGCTGAGGGGTAGAACATACAGTGCAGAAGGAGGCCATTCAGCCCATCGAGTCTGCACTGACCCACTTAAGCCCTCACTTCCACCCTATGCCTGTAACCAAATAACCCTTCCTAACCGTTTTGGTCACTATGGGCAATTTATTATGGCCAATCCACCTAACCTGCACGTCTTTGGACTGTGGGAGGAAACTAGAGCACCCGGAGGAAACTCATGCAGACACGGGGAGAACGTGCAGACTCCGCACAGACAGTGACCCAGCGGTGAATCGAACCTGGGACCCTGGCGCTGTGAAGCCACAGCGCTATCCACTTGTGCTGCCCACGAGGTGTTGTCGGGAAGGTGATGGTTAGTCGATATTTTAAGCCAGAGATAACGGGAACAGGCGGTGGGGGGAGAGGGGAGCTGAAGATGGAATATTTGATTGGCAAAACATACTTTGATAGTGTTTTGAGGCTGTGGCGCAGTTCAGGTATGTGGAAGTAATTTTCAGAAGTTTTAGCTTTTGTTTTGAATGTTTTGGTGTGGGGAGCAATCTTCAGACAGGTTCTCTCTCTCTCTCTCTCTCTCTCTCTCTCTCTCTCTCTCTGTGTATCTCTCTCTCTCTCCCCCCTAGATGATTTGGTAATTTAGCAAACTATGGGATCTAGCTGCTTCCTTTACATCAAAGGTATTTCATTGTTTCTAGAACAGCTGGGAATTCTAGAGGTTGTGGAAGGTGCTATATCGATGCAAATTTTTAAACCTCCCTAATCTCAAAACTAGAGTATCCTATGCTGCTTTTTTGGGTGTTGCACTTAATTAGATTTTTTTTCTAGGTCTCGTTAAAGACACTTCATGATGAGATAGCAGCGTACGTGCTTTTTGATGATGGATTGCTTTCTCTTTAAACAGGCCTGGGATTCAGACTTAATTACGCTGTGTATTTACTCCAGTATCACTGACCTGGTCTATTACATCCTCACACGAGTCTATTTAAAGACAGTGCCAAGGGATTGCTCTCGCCATCTTATCTGTATATCCTACCTCCGTCGCATTGCAGAGTGTTGGAGAGAAATTTAAAAGGAGCGATGCAAACTGTTTTCTTTCTAATCTGAAGGATTTAACAAGCGCCTTCCCTCGATAGCGGCACGTGGTTGCTGATCCTGCGGGTTTATACATTTGTCTATGACCTTAAAAGTGATGGGCGTGGCAGCAGAACATTACAGTGGGCCACACACGGTCAAAGTCCTGTCTTAAAATGAGTGATAATTAAAAAATCTACTGGAATCTTGTTCTTTCTATCAAGAGGATTTGAACAATGCTGAAAAGAGAGACAAGTTGCCAAAGCCTTTGAAGTTTGGCATTCTTGCATTTGACCTGATGAGTGTGAGATGAAAAACTTCAGTAGCATGTCTTTATTTTTAGCAATGTTCAAGTTCTGTACTACCAACCAAGTGTATCTGGAGGACTAGAATACAAGTGATAGCAACATCACATCATTTGAAGGGAAGTGTGTCATGTGATCCTCATGCATAGATCAAGGGCGGAATTCTCCGCTCCCCACGTGGCGTGGGAGAATCGTGGGAGGGCCTCCCGACATTTTGGATGCCCCCAGCGATTCTTTCTCTCCCCACCCCCCCCGGGGGCTCGGAAAAATCGCTGCTCGCCGTTTTTCACGGCGAACGGCGATTCTCCGAGCCTGATGGGCCAAGTGGCTGGCCCTTCATGCCCATTTCACCACGGCAGCAACCACACCTGGTCGCTGCATTCGTGAAACGGGCGGCAGATGCCTGTTTGGGGCACCTAGGGGCCCGATTGGGACGGAAGCACCACGACTGTGCTCGGGAGGGGACAGGCCCGCGATCGGTGCCCACCGATCGTCAGGCCAGCGTCCAAAACAGCACGGTAGCATTGTGGATAGCACAATTGCTTCACAGCGCCAGGGTCCCAGGTTCAATTCCGGCTTGGGTCACTGTCTGTGCAGAGTCTGCACATCCTCCCCGTGTGTGCGTGGGTTTTCTCCGGGTGCTCCGGTTTCCTCCCAGATGATGTGCAGGTTAGGTGGATTGGCCATGATAAATTGCCTTTAGTGTCCAAAATTGCCCTTAGTGTTGGGTGGGGTTCCTGGGTTATAGGGTGGAGGTGTTGACCTTGGGTAGGGTGCTCTGTCCAAGAGCCGGTGCAGACTCGATGATCCGAATGGCCTCCTGCACTGTAAATTCTATTTTTTTTTAAAAACGGACGCACTCTTTCCCCTCCGCCGCCCGGCAAGATCAAGCCGCCACGTCTTGCCGGGCGGCTGAGGAGAAAGACGCATGCGCAGATGACTTCACATTCTCGGCGTGGCGAGGTCGCTGCCGAGAAAGACGGAGGCCCGCTGCTAGCCCCCCGGGTGGGGGTGAATTAGGTGCGGGGAGCGGGCTCCGAGGCTGTCGTGAACCTCGGCCGAGTTCACGACCGCCTTCACGAATTCGGCCCCCTGCGGAGAATTCCGCCCCAAGCTTTTCGTACCTCAACAAGCAATAGTGCCTTGGTTAAGTGCGCATTTAAAAAATTTTATTACCATCATAGTGCCGCTGGTCAGAGATTGGCCCAAACCGGATGGATATATGCTGAGCACTGACTGCACAGAGGCAAGCTTCGTGACAGTCTGATTCCGGTAGTGCACCGGTGCACTGCCGCATTCGGGGTGTACACACCACGCTCTTCATTATTGTTCCCACCGCTGCCATCGTGTTGAGCTGTTGTAATGATATAACGGCACACACCCTCATAAGGGATTATGTAAACGTGTTGTGGGCTCATTTATTCAGACTAGGCACCTAAAGAACAGCTATACAATGGTTAAAAAGCTCAAAGAAGACCACAGGGTTGAGTGTCCTGCATTCAGTTAACAAGTCCTAGTGAGCTTGAGGTTGGATTACATGATGAACTTCCTATCTAGTGGTGGCACGCTGAATATTACAGCAACAAGGGGGTAGAAGTCATCCTTCAGCAACACAAAACCCTGATCCGACCACATTTGGAGTTACTGTGAGCAGATACGGACACCACCCCTTAGCAAGTATATATTGATACTATAGTGTCTTCAGTTGTCTAGGGCCTATGTTCTACAATTCCCTGCCTCAAATTCTCTTTCTCTCCCATTAAAAAAACTACGAGTAGTTTGCGAGTAGCTCATTCTGTGCCTTACCAATTGTGAAGTGTGTTCAACAACTTGCATTTATATAACCTGTTTTTTAGGTAAGAGTCGAGATCCTGGTTTTGCATCTGAACCAATATTGTTTAAATGTAATTGAATCTGAGCTTCCACAGTGTCTTATTGTTTAATTGTAACTGAATCTGGCGAGAGCGCAGAGGAGATTTCCAAGAATTCTGCCAGGGCTTGGAAATCGCAGCTGTGTGGAGAGATTGGATAGGCTTGGGTTGCTTTCCTTGGAACAGCAGAGGCTAAGGGGTGACCTAATTGAGGTGTACAAAATGATGAGGGGCCGAGACAGGAAAGAGTTGTTTTCCTTAGCGAAGGGGTCAATTACCAGGGGGAATAGATTTAAGGTGATTGGTGGAAGGATTTGAGGGGACGTGAGGAGGGAGAACCTTTTCACCCAGAGGGTGGTGGGTGTCTGGAATTCACCGCCTAAGTTGGTAATTGAGGCTGAAACACTCAACTCAATTACAAGGTACCTGGATCTGCATCTGAAGTGCTGTCACCACCGATGCTACAGACCAGGTGCTGGAAAACGGGATTCAATGAGAAGCTAGTTTTCTTTTCCCTCTTTTGGCTGACACTGTACATTTTCTGTCGTTCTATTGTTGCACCTCAAACATGTGGCAACTAGCGCCATGGACAAAACACTCCAATTATTGTACGACAAGCTCCTTTATTGTCTCTTACCAGGTTACCCTTTTGTGGTGTTTTGAGACTTCTCTGGTATCAGAAGCTCTGTTGCACACTGTATCAAAACTAAATACCACTTGTTAAGAGGTGAGATGACCAGAGTCCCTCTTGGTGGATTCTGATATCCTCTCTGCTTCTTAACGATGGTTCTTCCTGCAAGGTATTTCTTCGGAAGTTTCTGTGTTTCTCCTTTTCGTACAGATCTTGGTCTCATGCTTCCAGTCCTGTACTCGGGACAACACTAATCAATCAGTGTCTTTTCTGGTCACGAATGCTCAAGAGTCATGACTCACTCGGGGGGTCGTAATTCCCTCAGGAGCACGACACACTGTGTTCAGGCATTGCAACAGCTATTGTCCAATCAGCTCCTGTTCTCACCCGCTGGCTGCACACCCTTCACTCCAATCCCCCACAGCCTTACTGCCCCCACAGTCCTTAGTCTGATAGTGCTAGTTGTTTGAACCATCGATCTTTGCTGGTGTCTTTTCCGAATACCCATTAGGCTATGCTGTGATCTGGAGGATTACATGCCTCAAGATTTGCTGATCTCCACCACATGGGTTGCATTTAATGTTGGGGCTAAGTGGATGGGGGGGCGGGGAGAGGGGGAAAAAGCAGTGGGCTCTTAAGTATTTACAAACCTTTAAAGGCGGCAGAGCAGCTTGATAAGGTTGTACCCAAAGCATTTGGGATATTTAGCTCTGCACAGAGTCAAAAAGCCCCAGCAAAACTGGAGTCAATGGGAATCGGGGAGGGGGGAAGAGGAACATGCCACTGGTTGGAGCCGTGCCTTTTCAAAATAGGATGTGGGCTTCGCTAGCTGGACCAGCATTTGTTGCCCATCAATGTGTACAAGTCAGGAGTGTGAAATACTCCCCGTTTGCCTGGATGAGTGCGGCTCCAACAACACTCAAGAAGCTCGACACCATCCAGGACAAAGCAGCCCACTTAATGGCCTCCCCCCTCCACAAGCATTCTAATCCGCGACCATCAACGCACAGTAGTAGCCGTTTGTATCATCCAAAAGACACATTGCAGGAATTCACCAAGGCTCCTTCGGCAGCACCTTCCAAACCTACTACCACCTAGAAGGACAAGGGCAGCAGATACCTGGGAACTCCACCACCTGGAAATTCCCCTCACCATCCCTGACTTGGACATATATCGCCATTCCTTCACTTTTGGATGATACAAACGGCTGCTACTGCGCGTTGATGGTTGACAATGCTTTGTCACTGGGTCAAAATCTTGGAACTCCCTCCCTAACAGCACAGTAGGTGTACCTACAGCACATGGACTGTCGCGGTTCATGAAGGCAGCTCAACTCCAAGCAAGATGGCACAGATGCTCTTCCTACATCTCTTGTAACCATATGAAATGTATTTACATTATATATTTATGTATGCCCTAAGTTTCTTTTCATGTATGGAATGATCTATCTGGACTGTACACAGAACAATACTTTTCTCTGTACCTCGGTACATGTGACAATAAATAAAATCCAAATCCACCATCTTCTCGGGGGTAACTAGGAATGGGTAATAAATGCTGGCAATGTGCACATCCTGTAAATTAATAAAACATAAATAAGAACAAGGAAGTCAGCTAAACTTTCCAGTGCCTGGTTAGGGAGTTAGATCTCAGCTGGAGTTTTGTGTGCAATTCTGGACACCGCACTTCAGAAAGGCAGTCAAAGCCTTGGAGAGAGTGCAGAGGGGGTTTGCAGGATAATACCGTGCATATTGGGCAGCACGGTAACAGTGGTTAGCACAGTTGCTTCACAGCTCCGGGGTCCCAGGTTCTATTCCCGGCTTGGGTCACTGTCTGTGCGGAGTCTGCACGCTCTCCCCGTGTCTGCGTGGGTTCCGTCCGGGTGCTCTGGTTTCCTCCCACAGTCCAAAGATGTGCAGGTTAGCTGGATTGGCCATGATAAATTGCTCTTGTTCCAAAAAGGTTAGGTGGGGTTACAGGGATAGGGTGGAGGCGTGGGCCTAAATTGGATGCTCTTGAGGGTGCACCTCAATTATGTGAAGCTCGGATTATTCTCCTTGGAGCAGAGAAGGTCAAGGCGCGAACTAATAAAGATTTTCAAAAAAATATGAGGGGTTTTGATAGTGAGCAAGGAGAAACTGTTTGCTCTGCTAAATGGATTGGTAACGGTCCTAGACTTAAAATAATTGGCAATAGCCCTAGAGGAGAAATGTTTGCACTCTGAGGGCTGTTGGGGACAATATTGAGTGTCTGGTGGAAGCATAATTCAACAGGAACATCATAAAGACACTTGTCGGTTGCATTGCCACTTTGTCACATAATTAAAGAGAAATAAATTAGACAGCTCTTTTTAAAAGATGGCACAAACTGATTGGGCCGAATGGCCTTCCTCCAATGCTGTATTACATAGGATGTAGGAATTAGGAGCAGAAGAAGGTAATTCAGCCCTTCGAGTCTGCTCAGCCCTTCAATCAAATCATGGCTGATCTCTTCCTGGTCACAAATCCACCTCCCCACCTGTTTCCCATATCCCTTTAGCCTGTTTTTATGAGAAATGTATCTACCTCCTTGAAACTATTTAATGGCTCGGACTCCACCGCACTATGGGTCGGCGAGTTCCACAAATTCTCTGCGAGAAGTACTTCCTCCTCCTTTCAACCTCTATCTGTGACCTCTCGTTCTAGATTGCCCCTCAAGGGGCAACATTTGGTCTATGTTTATTTTATCACTCCCTTTTTAGTATTGTATGTACCTCGGTCAGATCCCCCCTCATCCTTCTAAACTCAAGCGAGTATCCCAAACTGTTTAATCTCTCCTCATGGGGTCAATCCTTTCATCCCCAGAATCAATCTGGTGAACCTCCTCTGACCTGCCTTCAATGTCACCACATTCTTCCTCAAATAAGGAGACTGAAACTGGACACAATGCTTCAGATGTGATCTCGCCAACACCCTATACAACTACAACTTTTATACTCCAGTCCTTTTGCAATAAATGCGGACATTTCGTTTGCCTTTCTTAGAATCATAGAAATGTTACATCACAGAAGGAGACCATTCGGCCCATCTTGTTCATGCCAGCCCCAAGGCACCCAGGTGCCCTTTATAATCCCTCATTCCTGCACTCGGTCCATAGCCCTGTAGCTTACAGCCCTTAAGGTGCAGATCCAGGTACCTTTTGAAAGAGTTTCGGGTCTCTGCCTCCACCACCAACTCGGGCAGTGAATACCAGACTCCCACTACCCTCTGCGTAAAAAGGTTTTTCCTCGTGTCCCCTCTATACCTTTTGCCACATATCTTGAATATGTCACCTGGTTCTAGAATTCTCCACCAAGGAATGCAATTTTAAACTGTCCACCCTATCTCTTCCCCTCATAATTTTGGGCATTTCAATTAAGTCACCGCTCAGCCTTCTTTATTCCAAGGAAAATAACCCCAGTCTATCCAATCTCTCCTCCACGCTTTTCTAGCCTTGGCAACATTCTTGTAAACAGAATATTTTGTGTGTCTGACTTGCTTTGAACATGCAACCTTCTGAGCTGGAGTCCGACGCGCTACCGTTGCACCACAAGCAGAACTGCGAGTATCTAAAAAGAGCAAAGGAGGGGGAATGGGACTAAGTGAATGCCAATTTGGAGAGCTAGTGCGCACATCATGGGCCAAATGGTCTCCTACACTGTAAACATTCTGAAATCTTGTGTTAACAAAAGTGGAGCAATTCAGTTTTAGTATTGTCATGAGGATGTCACTTTATGGAATGTCTGCCTCCTTAAGTGGCTGCAGTGATGTCAGAGTGTGGGTGGAGCTTGAGCTCCGGCTCTGCTTTTTAGTTTCACTTTGGGAAAAGCTTGGGTGTGTCTCTTCTTTTTTTTTTGGTTTCGTTTTCAGTGTTGGAGCTGAAGCCAGACGGAGCAGGTGTACGGTTGTTCTCTCTGCCATGAAAATACTATCTCTTGATCATTTGGTGAATTCAGAATTCAAAATGTTCCCAGTAGTGACTATAAACCTGATGTGCTTCTGTTAAAAGGTGTTTCTTTTGTCTCCTGGATGTTGTTTGGGAAGTTATTAAGGATTACTTTGTGTTGTATTCTTTGGGGGTTGTATTCGAATTGATGGTTGCTAAGACATTCACTGTTTGTTTTAAAAGGGTTAACTTGAGTTCAGAGAATAAACATTGTTTTGCTTTTTAAAAAAATACTTTTCCATTTCTGCTGTACCATACCTGTAGAGTGGGCCGTGTGCTCCCCATACCACAATGTATTAAAAGTTGTGGGTCAGGGGAACTCCATAATACACTTTGGGGTTCTCTAAACCCTGGCCCATAACAGAATTAACAACTGATCTGGCAATAATTGTTCTGTGGAAGAGTACCAGCCACCTTTGCATGAAGTGTCCCCTAATTGTACTCCTGAAAGGTCTGACTCTTGGACTGTGTCCTCACCTTAACCACAACCTGAAACGGGCAGCACGGTAGCATTGTGGCTAGCACAATCGCTTAACAGCTCCAGGGTCCCAGGTTCAATTCCAGCTTGGGTCACTGTCTGCACATCCTCCCCGTGTGTGCATGGGTTTCTTCCGGGTGCTCCGGTTTCCTCCCACAGTCCAAAGATGTGCAGGTTAGGTGGATTGGCCATGATAAATTGCCCTTGGTGTCCAAAATTGCCCTTATTGTTGAGTGGGGTTACTGGGTTATGGGGATAGGATGGAGGTGTTAACCTTGGGTAGGGTGCAGACTCGATGGGCCAAATGGCCTCCTGCACTGTAAATTGTATATATGTATGAAATAGCTTCTCCCAATCTACCCCATCAGTTCCCCCAAATCTCTTGAAAACTTCAATCAAACCAACCCATAACCTTCTAAATGACAGGGAATCTAGTCCTAGTTTGTGTAACCTCTATCTTGACTTAATGCTTGGGCCCTTCTAGCAAATCTACACTGCACTCCCTCCAACACCAGTATATCCTTCCTACGGTATGATGCCCAGAACAGCTCCGGGTGTTCATGAACCAGAGCTTTACGTATCTGACGAATGACTTCTCCATCCTTGTATTCTATTCCTCCTCCTATAAAGGCCAGCATTTCATTCACCTGTTCAATATTTTTCTGTAGCTGGAAAGGGCTGCAATGTTTGCATTACCCGTGACTGTTTCCCAAAGAGTTATTCCTTGTTTAATCCCCCATGCTGTGGGGATTATTGGGACTATGATTGGGACTGTCTCACTGCTGCCCTCTGTTGGATGATCCTGACTGTCTTGCATTTTGCTTTCCTAGAATCCGTACAGTGCAGAAGGAGGCCAATCGGGCCATCGAGTCTGCACCAACCCTCTAAAGGAACATCCAACCTCGGCCCATTCCCCAGCCCTATCCTCGTAACTCCGCCCCTTGGATCACAGCCAATCCACCTAACCTGCACGTCTTTGGACTGTGGGAGGAAACCGGAGCACCCGGAGGAAACCCACGCAGACACAGGGACATGTTACCTCAACACAGACAGTCATAGAATTCTAATTCTGTGGAACCCAAGACGAGAATTAAACCTGTGTCCCTGGCGCTGTACAGCAGCAATGCTAACCACTGTGCCACCCCATTGCAATGTAGTAAAATGGTGTGTAATTTCCGTAAGGCAGAACCCTCCACAGCCCATATGCTAACTCGCACTAAAAGATATTCGCCCATGGTTACTGACTTACACTTGTCCCCAGTCCACTACCTACCCCTCGAAATGTTTCAAAGGTGCTGGATAAATGCAAGCTTCTAGCGGTGAGCCAGATATGAAACTGTTGGGATTCTGTGACAAAGAGCAGCCCCTAGTGTGGGTTCGGATATCCTGACATTGCCCCAGGTAGGAGGTGCTCCTCTGAGGCGAAGGCAAGTTATGGAATAGAAGGGCAGCGCAATGGTTAGCACTGCTGCCTCACTGCGCCGAGGAGCCAGGTTCAATTCCGGCCCTGGATCACTATCTATGCGGAGTTTGCACATTCTCCCTGTATCTGCATGGGTCTCAGCCCCACAATCCAAAGATGTGCAGGGTGAGTGAAATTAAATGAAATGAAAATTGCTTATTGTCACGAGTAGACTTCAAATGAAGTTACTGTGAAAAGCCCCTAGTCGCCACATTCCGGCGCCTATTTCGGGAGGCTGTTACGGGAATTGAACCATGCTGCTGGCCTGCCTTGGTCTGCTTTAAAAGCCAGTGATTTAGCCCAGTGTGCTGAACAGCCCATTATCCCTTAAAGTTTACATTTTAAGTTGTGGAATCGAGGAGAGCCTGACTGTGCCTTTGGCAGCTTGGAGATCTTGGTGTTGTTGCCGCACTGAATGGTATTGCAATAAGTGTCTACTTAATAAATGTTCTATTGTTTTTGCAGATGGCTTGTCATCGCAGTGGGTCTGATTCGTGCTGGCTTGGCAAGGGGCACATACCACGGTCTCTATCATTCCATCGAGAAGCCATTGAAGTTCTTCCAGACAGGAGCATTGCTGGAGGTGGGTGGTGCCGACGGTTCCTTTTACTCAGCTGGGCTCTCCTTTTGCAACATATGTTTTACATGGCTGCTGATAACTGCACAGTTTGCAACTCGAGAGTCACACCACTGATAATGACGGAGCAGCCTGTAACCTTCAATGGGAGCTAATGTCTGCAGACACATCAACAAGCTTGCATGCCTGTCTTGGAACTTTCAAGGATGTGTTTTTTTTTGTTATTTTGTTTTTGTGTTTCTGATGTTGATTAAGGGATAAATGTTGGCCAGGACAGCTAGCAATACCCTCCAATCCTGCTCTGAATTGTGAAGCCTTGTCTGCCTCGTTGGGTTTACAAGCAGCTGAGTTTGAAGTCTCAATCTCCAAAAATGCCGCACTGCTTTAGCAGTGCGTTGAAACATCATCCTGGATTATGTATTCGACTTGTAGAGCAGGTCTTGATCCCACGATTTACTGACTTGGTGGTGAGGAAAGTGCCCACTGAAGTGAATGTACTAAAAGGCGCGACAGTCTGCTTCAGAATGGGAATAAATGTGCTGGGAAGGCGGCCATCCCCTTGTCAGTCTTTCAGAGCAATGCTGGCCATCGCTCTAGGGCAGGGGTGGGCAAACTTTTCCATGCAAGGGCCACATTCAGAAATTCACAATTTTAAAGGGCCGCATAGTATATTAAGTAAAATAATTACTTCACCCGGTTATGATTCTGGGCGCCTCATATAGAACATAGAACAGTACAGCACAGAACAGGCCCTTCGGCCCTCGACATTGTGCCGAGCAATGATCACCCTACTCAAGTCAACGTATCCACCCTATACCAGTAAGTAACCCAACAGCCCCCCCCCCATTAACCTTAAAAAAAAATTAAAAATAAAAAAAAAATGTAAACAAAAATTTTTCTTTTAATGACTTGGTGGGCCGCATAAAGACCTTTGGCGGGCCGTAGTTTGCCCACCCCTGTTCTAGGGCAGAGTGGACTGTGTGTGATGCAGACAAGGATGAAACTGGCTTATGAAGAAGGCGCCTGAACTGGTGACCTTGCTTTTAATTCATTCACGGGATGTGGGATTCGCTGGCATGGCCCATCCCTGGTTGCTATGGCGAGCGTGATGGTGAGCCGCCTTCTTGGATCCAACTGAGTAGATAGCTAGGCAATTTCAGAGGATGCTTTAGAGTTAACCACAATGCTGTGGACCTGGTGTCCCCTATAGGCCCAGGCTAGGTATGGGTGGCAGATATTCTTCTTTCAAGGATGCTAGTGAACCGGATGGGTTTTTGCGGCAACCTGGTAACATCATGGTCATCTTTATTGATCCTCGCTTTTTAATTCTGTATTTATTTAATTGAACTTCAATCTCACAGCTAGTGGGACTTCAAATTTGAGCCTCTGGATTACTTCTCCCTTCTTAACAGGACTGTTGGAGTAGGTACGTCCAATGGACTGCAATGGTTCAAGAAGGCCGCTCCCTCCACCTTCTAGAAAGCAAGTAGGGGTGGCCAAGAAACGTTGGCCTAGCCAGAGGCACCCACGTCGTATGAAAGACTTTATTAGAAATGTAGCATAGCTAGGGAAATTAGTAGCATCGTTATTAAAAGTCAAATGTGTGGATAATGGAAACTAATATTAAACTGTTAACAGGGGCAGTCCTGTAGACCTGCGGCTGAAACACATTGTTGGGCAGAATAGGGGGATTTGAATTGCATCTGACTGCTTTAACTCCTGGGCTAAATTCCCACATGGGAGGATTGAGCACAAAAATCCCGGCTGTCTCTCCAGTGCAGTACTGAGGGAGTGCGGTGCTGTTGGAGACCTTTCAGAGGAGATTTAAAAGCGGAGGCTCCATCTTTGGCTGTTCAGGGATGCAACAGACCCAGTGTCACTCTTCAAAGAACAGCAGGGAGTTCTCTCCAGAATCTTGACCAATATTTATCTCTCAATGATATATCATCCAAAAAGAAATCTGAGCGGTGTCGTATTGTTTTTCTGTGCGAACTTGTCGAGTGCAAATTATCTGTAAACTATCTTTGTAGTGCAACGATGATTGCACTTCAAAAATACTTCATTGGCCAACTTTCTGAGGTTGTGAAATGTTCCATATAAACGTAGGTCTCCGGCCGGAATTTTCCAAAGAAATGACAAAGTATCGGATTCTAACCGAAAACCGGCATGTTTGTCTCCGGAAACACAGCTGGGGGTTGCGGGCGGGAGGAGTAGGTCGCCCCAATCCGCAACCTCCATTGGGGAGGGAAGAGAAAAATAAAGCCCCCCCCCCAATACTTCTGTGGTGGTGGGGGGCGCTTTATTTTTCTCTTCCTTCCCCAGTGGAGAAGGGTTTGGCCCCTGGGTCAAGGGGACACTGCCCAGCCTCTGCCCTCAACCCCAGGGGGCTTCAGGCGTCTCCCCACACCCGGGGTGGGTCACCGCGACCACTTTGTGTTTTGAAAAAACGGTAGTGACTCATGTTGGGGTGACATCACCCCACCAGCGCTGGAAGTACAACCATCTAATGATCTTAAAATACATTTGAAATTCATGGAAATCAGGTTTGTGCCCTTTCTGGACGTGAACCTGGTCACATCACTAGTGGCCATAATGGGATTTGCGCTCATGGCGACCAGTCCCGAAAAATCGCCCTTTGCCTTTCTATCGGTGTTTCAAGTTTTGTTTTGCCAGGAATCTCTTATCGTGGGCTTTCGTGGAAATGAACGGGAGTGCAATGTGGCTGATTTCCTGAATGGGATGTTGCAGTCAGTAATTTAGTGAATGAGCTGCTTTGTGACTCAGCAGCTGAACTTGCAGACCTGCTCTTGTATAATTCAGTTTAGAATTGGCTGAAAGAGTGATAGTCACTGTTAACTATCTGTCTCATTTCTTCCAGATCCTTCATTGTGCTGTAGGTACGTATTGAACAAGGTAACCATTTCATTTTTTAAAACAAACTTCCGGCATAATATATTGGAATTGTATGCGCAGCAGGCTCTTCCTTTAACATTTTCCTGGTGCCTGTCAATAAGACTTTTTTTTTATAAAAGGACTACTTCTGCCTCTGAATTATGCCAAGCGTGATCTGCTATATATATATTTTTTAAACTGCCTGGTTCAGTTACTGAAATGATCAGGTTTGCCTGATCATAAGACTAAGGAGCAGAATTAAGCCACTCGGCCCATCGAGTCTGCCCCGCCATTCAATCATGTTTTTCTCATCCCCATTCTCCTGCCTTCTCCCCATAGCCCCTGATCCCCTTATTGATCAAAAGCCTATCTATCTCTGTCTTAAAGACACTCAGTGATTTGGCTTTCACAGCCATCTGCGACAGAGTTCCACAGATTCACCACCCTCTGGCTGAAGAAATTCTTCCTCATCTCTGATTTAATGATGTGGAGATGCCGGTGTTGGAGTGCGGTGAGCACAGTAAGAAGTCTTACAACTCCAGGTTAATGTCCAACATGTTTGTTTCAAACACTAGCTTTCGAAGCGCAGCTCCTTCCTCAGGTGAATGAAGAGGCATGTTCCAGAAACATATATATATATAGACAAATTCAAAGATGCCAGACAATGCTTAGAATGCGAGCATTTGCAGGTAATTGAATCTTTACAGATCCAGAGATCGGGGTAACCCCAGGTTAAAGAGGTGTGAATTGTCTCAAGCCAGGATAGTTTGGTAGGATTTCACAAGCCCAGGCCAGATGGTGGGGGATGAATGTAATGCGACATGGATCCCAGGTCCCAGTTGAGGCCGTACTCGTGTGCGGAACTTGGCTATAAGTTTCTGCCCAGCGATTCTGCGTTGTCGCGAGTCCTGAAGGCCGCCTTGGAGAACGCTTACCCGGAGATCAGAGGCTGAATGCCCTTGACTGCTGAAGCGTTCCCTGACTGGAAGGGAACATTCCTGCCTGGTGATTGTCATGCGATGTCCGTTCATTCATTGTCGCAGCGTCTGCATGGTCTCACCAATGTACCACGCCTCGGAACATCCTTTCCTGCAGCGTATGAGGTAGACAACGTTGGCCGAGTCGTACGAGTATGTACCGCGTACCTGGTGGGTGGTGTTCTCACGTGTAATGGTGGTATCCATGTCAATGATCTGGCACGTCTTGCAGAGATTGCCATGGCAGGGTTGTGTGGTGTCTTGGTCGCTGTTCTGAAGGCTGGGTAGTTTGCTGCAAACAATGGTTTGTTTGGGGTTGCGCGGTTGTTTGAAGGCAAGTAGTGGGGATGACCTTGGCAAGATGTTCATCTTCATTGATGACGTGCTGACGGCTGCGAAGAAGATGTCGTAGTTTCTCTGCTCCGGGAAAGTACTGGACGACAAAATGTACTCTGTCGGTTGTGTCCTGTGTTTGTCTTCTGAGGAGGTTGGTGCGGCTTTTTGCTGTGGCGCGTTGGAACTGTCGATCGATGAGTCGAGCGCCATATCCCGTTCGTATGAGGGCATCTTCAGGTCATGGACCAGAAACATTAACATCTCTGTTTTAAAGGATCGTCCCTTTAGTCTGAGATGGTGTCCTTTGATTCTAGCTTTTCCTACAAGTGGAAACATCATCTCCACGTCCACTCTATCCAGGCCATGCAGTATGCTGTAAGTTTCAATAAGATCCCCCATCATCACTGTTGGTGGATCTCGCTAGTGTTGTGACTCTTATTCCCCGCAATACGTCAATTCAAAATCAATCACTTTAAAGGTGTACTCTTGGGATGAAGGTGTACCCTTGGGATAACAAAGGAAGGAGTCAGCGCCACATGGCACAGCGGCTTAACCCGCACACCCTTCGCCCAAGCAGGGTGACGAGATTGCTAGGCTGTCTGAATTTTAATGAGCTGAATTTTGAATCATCCTAATCAAGTTCCCCGACGGTGGGGCATGGAATTTTTGATTTCTCGCGCCAAGAGGCTGCGGAACAGCTAATACAGGAAACCCAATAGAGGTTGTAGCTGGGATACATTGTTTAGGAGGCGGCTTCTGAGCCAGTGAGATGCTGAGACTGCATCAATGTCAATGATCGGTTTGATTCCCTGCACTGACATCTCCCATTTTGACAAATACTACATTTCACAAAGCGTTCCCGCTTGGAAGTAAAATTCACAAATAATGTGTGTCAAAGTTAATGGCTGTGAGTCCCTTCACTGCCTGTTCTCCACTGTCCTGAAACATAATGTATTTTCGGTCTCTACTCATCAGGATTTCAACACAAAAACTAGTGCATAATTATATAAGTTGATGACCTATCATCAAAGAATTTAGAATCTTTATTATTGTCACACGTAGGCTTACATTAACACTGCAATTAAGTTACTGTGAAAATCCCCTGGTCGCCACACTCTGGCGCCTGTTCAGGTACACTGAGGGAGAATTCAGAATGTCCAATTCACCTAACAGCATGTCTTTTGGGACTTGTGAGAGGAAACTGGAGCACAAGGAGGAAACCCACGCAGACACTGAGAACCTGCAGACTCCACACTGACAGTGACCCAAGCCAGAATCGAATCTGGAATACCCACTGTGCTACCATGCTGCCCAAAAGTCAGGTGCTGAGGATAGGTCATGGACCTGAAACATTAACCCTGCCTCTCTTTCTCTCCGCAGAGTAAAAGCAAAATGATGTGGATGCTGGAAATCGGAAATAAAAGCAGAAAATGCTGGAAGTGCTCAGCAGGCCTGACAGCGTCTGTGGAGAGAGAAACTGAGTTAACGTTTCGAGGCCGTGTGATTCTACTTCAGAGCTCCGTAGAAGAGTCACCTGGACTCGACATTAACTCTGTCTCTTTCTCCACAGAAGCTTCCTGACCTGCTGAGCAATTCCTTCCTGCATGTTGCTTTTGTGTTGTTGCAGGGCTGAAATTTAGTGTGTACTTACATTGGCTGCTGTAGGGTAGGTTCTAACTGCAGCTGGAACGAAACAACGAGTCAGCCTTGGTCCACTTCTCTTCACGCGGCCCTGACCCTCGAGCGTAGCCTGTGTCCCAAGACTTGGTGTTTAGATGCAGCTGAAATTGTTTTGTGCGGGGGCTGAACCCATGTGAATGCATTTTTAAAATATTCTTGGGCTAGTTAACGGCTCCTCTTTTTAGACCTGCCAAACTAATTTCTATTTAAGAAAAGCAGCATGTATCATTTTGAAGGCATAATTATATTAGATAATTATACTGAGCACACAAATTAGGAGCTTGCACGGGATCATTAAAAGCTCTTTCTAATTATCCCACTCCTCTGCTCTTTCCCTGTTGCCCTAGTTTTTCTTTTGAATTTGCTTCCACTGTCCTTTCAGGCAGTGCATTTGAGATCGTAACTTGCTGTATTTGGATTTTTTTTTTAAACCCTTTGGACTCTCTGCCAATTATCTTAAATCCGTTTGTGTATTATATAAAATGCCCTTTCTCAGTTGATTCTTCACAGCAGTGCTATGAACATGCCACCCCTGAGAACGAGCAACTCTAGTCGTAACTGCACATAAATCTCTTGTGTACTCATTTTGAATGTCGAGCTTTATAGTGTTCCAGGTCAGGAAAGGCCGCTCTCAGCACTGTTACCGATACTGCTGACGAATCGTAAACCACAAAGATTGGCAAGACAACCCGCTGGTAGATAGAACATAGAATCCCTACATGCAGAAGGAGGCCATTCGGCTCATCGAATCAGCACCGACCCTCTGAAGGAGCATTGTACCTAAGCCCTCTCCTCTGCCCTATCCCCACAACCATAGCCTAATCTGTACATCCGCTGGTTGGAGTCATACCTGGTACAAAGGAAGATGATTGTGATGGTTGGAGGTCAATCATCTCAGCTCCAGGACATCACTGCAGGAGTTCCTCAGCGTAATGTCCAAGGCCCAACCATCTTCAACTACTTCCATCATAAGGTCAGAAGTGGGGATGTATGCGGAATGTTCAGCACCGTACACGATTCCTCAGATAATGAAGCAGTCCATTGGGCTGACAAGTGGCAAGTTACACTCGCACCACACAAGTGCCAGGCAATGATCATCTCCTACAAGAGAGGATCTAACCACCACTCCTTGACATTCAATGGTAGTACCATCGCTGAATCCCCCACAATCAACATCCTGGGGGTTACCATTGATCAGAAACTGAACTGGACTAGCCATATTAATGCTGTGGCTACCAGGGCAGGTCAAAGGCTAGGAATCCTACAGCGAGTAACTCCCCTGATCCCCCGAATCAGGAATCCGTATGGAATACTCTGCATTTGCCTGGATGAGTGCAGCTCCAACAGTACTCGAAGCTTGACAACATCCAGGACAAAGCAGCCGCTCGATTGCTCCACCTTCCTCAAACATTCAAACCCTCCACCACCGACGAGCAGTGGCAGTCGTGTGTACCATCTACAAGATGCACTGCAGTAACTCACCAAGGCTCCTTAGACCACCTTCCAAACCCATGACCACTGCCATCTAGAAGGACAAGAGCGGCAGATACCTGGGAACCCCACCGCCTGGAGGTTCCCCTCCCAGTCATTCACCACCCTGACTTGGAAATATGTCGCCGTTCCTTCACTGGCGCCGTTCCTTCACTGTCGCTGGGGCAACATTCTGAAACACTCTCCCTAACAGCACAGTGGATGTACCTACACATCAGGGACTGCAGCGATTCAAGAAAGCAACTCACCACTGGCGTCTGAAGGGCAACCGGGCATGGGCAATAAATGCTGGCCTAACCAGTAACACTCACATCCTGTAAATTAATTTAAATAATAAATAATTTTATCATGGCCAATCCACCTAACCTGAACATCTTTGGACTGTGGGAGGGAACCAGAGCACCCGGAGGAAACCCACGTAGACACGGGAGAGCGTGCAAACGCCACACATACAGTCACCCAAGGCTGGAATTGAACCTGGGTCCCTGGCGCTGTGAGGCAGCAGTGCTAACCACTTGTATTGCAATGGATTCACAGCTGCAGGTCTGTAACTAATCTTTTTACCACAAGCTGACATTAGCCAATGTGAGTGATTGTCAAACAAAGGAAGGCACTTCCTCACAGGGAGAAACCATGGAAGTGGAACTATCAGAATTTATCTTTTTTATACGGCCCTTTCCATTCGTTCAAAAGGACCTGTTCTATTTTGTTTGCTGCTAACCTGCAGTTGATCCAAATTAGGAATGTGACCCCAGAGAGACATGGTGCAGCGTGTCTGTCGTAGATCATGGGTGAAGGATTGGGGGGGGGGGGGGGGGGGGGGGGGGGCTGTAAAAGTCACTTCAACTAAGTATAACTGCGCTAAGTGGGCTAAAACTATTCCTGTGTGGGAACCAAGTGCCCAACGTTGAATGGGAAGGATCGTGCCCAAGAACTGAGACATTTTTCTGCCATTTGGACAAAATCCGCCAATCGCTCTATTGGCAGATGTGCCTTCAGCGAGCTCAGCCCTAAACCTTCCCCTTCTTTCAAATTGCTCCTTAAAACCTAGCTCCTCGATTAAACCTTTGCTAGCAGCCCTGGTATGTGTTACGGTCCAAATTTGTTTGATTTTGCTCCTTAAAGGGAGTGTATAAATGTAATTTGTTGTTTCACAGGAATCGTCCCGTCCTCTGTGGTCCTGACTGGGTTCCAGGTGATGTCACGGGTGTTCTTGACCTGGGCAGTTACACACAGCGTGAAACAGGTAAGAGGGAAACGTGGGGTCGGATCGTTTGAGTAACTCTCCCATTTGGATTGAGGGGTGCACCGCCCTGTTCCATGTCGCCTTCCAAAGAGAGAGAATCTTACCCAGTGCGATCATTTGGGGTGGCACAGTGGTTAGCTTTAACACGCGTTGTGCCGATATCCTAACCTCCCATGGAATCTATTGCAATTAAGTCCAATCCTGACACGACAAGATGCAAAATCTCTCCAATGGCTGAGGTGGGTGTGTCACTTGATTATAGAATGTTATGGCACTGAAGGAGGCCATTCAGCCCACAGCGCGTGTGCCAGATGTTTAGTAAAGCTATCCAATTAATTATACCTCTCCGGTCCTTCCCCATTTCCCCAGGAAGTATTTATCCAATTTTCTGTGGATTTTGGTTGATGGTGATTGGTAGCAGATACCATTGCCAGATATTCCTCTTTTTTTCCTATTTACCACCCTGTCTGCTTCACTGAATGGAACGATATTAAGCTCAGTTGCAGCATCTTTAGTGCTTTCCCATTTAACATGGCTGTTTCCACATGCATCTGCCCTGGTCTAACATGGGACAGTACATTCACCAGCCTCGTCATTGGAATGGTAGGAACTGTGTGAAAATAATTAACAGGAGGTACCTCTTTTAGTAGTCAGAAGTGCTGTTGAGGATTGAGGGGTATTTACTGGGTGGATGTGAAGAGCATGTTTCCTCTTGTTGGAGAATCTAAAACTAGGGGTCACTGTTTCAAAAATTAGAGATCACCCATTTAAAACTGAGATGAAGAGAATTTATTTCTGACGGTCGTGTGTCTTTGGACCTCTGCTTCCACCACCTTTTCAGGAAGAGTCTTTCAATATGTTTAAGGCCGGGTTGAAAGATTCTTCCTAGGCAAGAGGGTGATAAGTTATCGGGGTAGGCGGGATATAGTTTTGTGGTTACTATCCGATCAGTCATGATCTTATCAAATGGCAGAACAGACCTGAGGGGTCAAATGGCCTACTTTAAAAAAATAAATTTAGATTACCCAATTCAATTTTTTCCAATTAAGGGGCAATTTAGTGTGGCCAATCCACTTACCCGGCACATCTTTGGGTTGTGGGGGTGAAACCCACGCAGACATGGGAGATTGTGCAAACTCCACACAGACAGTGACCCAGAGCCGGGACCGAACCTGGGACCTCGGCGCCGTGAGGCAGCAGGGCTAACCCGCTGCGCCACCGTGCTGCCCCGAATGGCCTACTCCTGATGCTAACTTTCAATTCCGGATTTTAATTAATTAAATTTAAAGAGAGAGGGGGCGGGGGGGAGGAGAGGGAGAGGGGGTGGGGGGGAGGAGAGGGGGCGGGGGGGGGGGAGGAGAGGGAGAGGGGGCGGGGGGGGGGAGGAGAGGGAGAGGGGGCGGGGGGGGGAGGAGAGGGAGAGGGGGCGGGGGGGGGGAGGAGAGGGAGAGGGGGCGGGGGGGGGGGAGGAGAGGGAGAGGGGGGCGGGGGGGGGGAGGAGAGGGAGAGGGGGCGGGGGGGAGGAGAGGGAGAGGGG